>NW_025534626.1:0-172875 GCF_020615455.1 Coregonus clupeaformis | reverse complement strand
GGGCGCTGCAGGATTTTAGTCCTTCACAGCATAGTGTGTTACTGATTGTTTTCTTGGTGACTATGGTCCTAGCTGCCTTGAGATCATTGACAAGATCCTCCCGTGTAGTTCTGGGCTGATTCCTTACCGTTCTCATGATCATTGCAACTCCACGAGGTGAGATCTTGCATGGAGCCCCAGGCTGAGGGAGATTGACAGTTATTTTGTGTTTCTTCCATTTGCGAATAATCGCACCAACTGTTGTCACCTTCTCACCAAGCTGCTTGGCGATGTGCTCCTAATCTCAGCTCGTTACCTGTATAAAAGAAACCTGGGAGCCAGAAATCTTTCTGATTGAGAGGGGGTCAAATACTTATTTCCCTCATTAAAATGCAAATCAATTTATAACATTTTTGACATGCGTTTTTCTGAATTTTGTTGTTGTTATTCTGTCTCTCACTGTTCAAATAAACCTACCATTAAAATTATAGACTGATCATGTCTTTGTCAGTGGGCAAACGTACAAAATCAGCAGGGGATCAAATACTTTTTTCCCTCACTGTACCACCACTGACATCCAACCTTTTCAATAATTAATGTGGTTTAGGATTGTGTACACTATGGCCATGTGTCTTGACCAGCCACTAAATCTAAGTCTTTGAAGGCCTTTAAAAAATAATGATATGCCATTTTTAATTAAACTAAATCCCTGATACGGCTAGTTTGAACCTGTATGACTCATGGCTGTCACAACATGTGTTCACATGGTATCCTACTGTGGCTCTCATGAAGGAGTAATGACACACAGTTGCAGCCTTGCCTTCATCTCCCAGTCTGTCTTGATGCATAACCTATTTGCCTCCTGCTTGTGGTTGCTGGGCGCACATTTCAAAAGGTAAATGAGGCTTAAATGTTGATTACAAAGTGTGGCGTGACCTTGTCCAT
Organism: Coregonus clupeaformis; assembly: GCF_020615455.1. NCBI lineage: Eukaryota > Metazoa > Chordata > Actinopteri > Salmoniformes > Salmonidae > Coregonus > Coregonus clupeaformis. The sequence continues at coordinate 171,951 of NW_025534626.1, read as the reverse complement.
CTTCCCAGTCGCACAGTTTGGTTATAAATTACACTCTCTGCCCGCTTTGTAATTGAATCCAGATTGGTAGTGTTGTATAAAGGAGGATATACAGTATCCTTGGTGCTCTATAGATTGCATCGAGGGAGAGGGTCCCGCATTGTGAACTGGTTCTTGTGGGTAGGGAAGGATGATTTAACCACTCAAGTTTAACTGGCCCCATAAAAATCCATCTCAGAGCAAAACCAATTTAAAGCAGAGACCCAGAAAAAATGAAAAAATATACAATTCTCTATGTTGATGTTTGCTTGGCTGTGATGGCTCTCAGTGGAGATGAACATTCCAATTGCCTCTGAGATCACTGTGCTGCCTGTCTGTGGACACATTACATTACTTTGAAATAAACATTAATTACAGGGATATTACACACAGATGTCTAAGACAGTTGAGCCGCATTGTGCCATGGATTATGGTTTACAAAAACCATAAATACACACACACATACGTGCACACACACACACACACTCTCTCCCACACACACACGCACACACACACACACTGACACACACTAAACCCCCTCTCGCTGACACACTGACACACGAAACAGTGACAGTAATTGGAATTCTTCAAAGTACAAGGGTATCCACGGTTTCAGTTTCTTGTCAAGCAGAGTTATATTTAGAAATACATTTCTGCCACTGTGTTTGCTCATGTTAATATTTAAAGCCCAAGAGGACAAGACAAAACTTCAAAGGAAATAACATGTACACGTGTAATGACATTTACTCTTCGAATTCTTCCCATTCCCTCGTATTCCCCATGTCAGGAAGAAGTGTGTGAGTTGACATCATGAACACAAAACAGCTTGCTAACGGGCTGGTGGTGCACCAACGGCCCTTAAAGCCGCTGCAAACACTATGTGCTAATATATCCATTTATTTTCGTACCAACACCTGCTCATTGTCCTCGCCACTTTTCTGCCAGTTTCATGGTGACCTCAGAGGACTTGACTGTTAGTTTAAACTAGGTCGTGAAGAAACAAACACAGACATCAGGAAGTAGAAAAAGCCCAGCTGGCAGACTGTCTTGTCTATTTGAACAGAGAGAGAGAGAGGAGGCTGAGAAGAGACATGGGTAGGCTGTGGAGAGGCAGGGGAGGAGGGCTCCTCCACATGCTTACTGGGCCTCAGAGAGAGGGATGGAGGGGTATGCAAGCTACTGTCAGGATCCCCTGAGAGGGCCTGGGGCCAAGAGAGGGGACACACACCTGTGTGAACTCCACCTGTTCCCTAGGATGAAGTAATGGGGATTTGTGTTCAACAGCCTTCCCAAGCCTCTGGTCATGTACTGTACATACTATAGCCTACTACAGACATCAACCATGTGTCTGTCTCCCAATACCTCAAGTCTCTACGTCTCCGCAATGTCAGAGATTCACAGCCGTGGTGATGAAGGTTGTGACCCATGATGGAAATATTGTGGAACAAACAACCACGTTTCCATCCAACCTTGTTATGCGAAGGTCGGAGAAAACATTTCACGACAGGCCCGATGGAAACAGCAAATTTGTCGGTAAACTTTCCAAATGTCGACAAAACAAAACATGCTAGACAAGGTGGGATCTTTTTGTGTTGGTATCATTAATTATGCAAGAAATGGCGTTGGAAATGCCTTTATGAGCAAATATTGATATAATAAGTCAACTTGGAGGCACGCGATGATATGTTGTGTGGTCCTCCCACTACGACTCGGAAAAGCATGCTGTTTATTAGGCTAAAGATGAAATAAGTTATGATGAACTTCACAGGATGGTGAAAGTGCACGGTGATGAGCTTGATGCTCCTTTCCAATAGATATTGAGGGTCTTATTCTGGTGACATGATGATCGATGCTTGGCTGGCATTTGACAAATAAAAAGAATCTCGCTCTTTTGTCCATAATAATCTCATCATGTAGTAGGCTGTACCTGCACCGTTTCTGTGAGCTGTTGGCTAGAATGCGCGTGCCAAGACCAAAGTGGGCACATTTGCTATATAACGCACATTTCTTTGTGTGTCAAAACCATCAGTAGAGTTTAAAATGCGATGGAAACCCATTTAAATTGTGTTTTTTATTCAGTACATGGCAAAGGTTACTTTTATGTGCACTACGTCATCACGCACAGCCTTTTATCCGCAACAAGTCAATTTGATGGAAAATTTGATGGGAAAATTTGATGGGAAAATGTGCATATTGTTTTTATGCTGACTTTAGAGTATTCCCACTACCATCTATCTCCAACTGGATGGAAATCTAGCAACTAACCAGGTTTCCATCCAACCTTTTTATGCGAGTAAAGAACATGTTGCATAAAGAAATTCAAGACAGGCATGATGGAAACAGCTAATTTTGTCGACAAAACAAAACACGCTAGACAAGGTGGGATCTTTTTGTGTCTGTAAAATGTAGTATACGAGAAATGCCGGTAGAAACGCCTTTATGCGCAAATATTGATATAATAACCATCATATCGAAGTAAACTTGGAGGCACACGATGATATGTTGTGGCTCAGCCGCAAAGTGGTAGGCCACACAAGCTCACAGAACGGGACCGCTGAGTGCTGAAGCGCGTAGAACGTAAAACTCGTCTGTCCTCGGTTGCAACACTCACTATTGAGTACCAAACTGCCTCTGGAAGCAACGTCAGCACAATAACTGTTTGTCTGGAGCTTCATGAAATGAGTTTTCCATGGCCGAGCAGCCACACACAAGCCTAAGATCACCATGTGCAATGCCATCGGCTGGAGTGGAGTAAAGCTCGCCGCCATTGGACTCTGGAGCAGTGGAAATGTGTTCTCTGGAGTGATGAATCACGCTTCACCATCTGGCAGTCCGACGGACGAATCTGGGTTTGGCGAATGCCAGGAAAACGCTACCTGCCCGAATGCATAGTGCCAACTGTAAAGTTTGGTGGAGGAGGAGTAATGGTCTGGGGCTGTTTCTCATGGTTCGGGCTAGACCCCTTAGTTCCAGTGTACAGCATACAATGACATTCTAGACGATTCTGTGCTTCCAACTTTGTTCTAACATCTAGTGGAAAGCCTTCCCAGAAGAGTGGAGGATGTTATAGCAGCAAAGGGGGGACCAACTCCATATTAATGAACATGATTTTGGAATGAGATGTTCGACGAGCAGGTGTCCACATACTTTTGGTCATGTAGTGTAGCTATTGGTATTTCTATTCAAGAATCAATTACACATCTGGTTCTGTGTAAATGTGCATGACTTATCTCTCTCTGTGTGTGTGGGTGTGCTATTTTTCCATTTCACGCTTGCTATTGCGTTCTAATGGAGGTCAGCCCACCTAAACATAGCAGGGATCCATTTACTGTGTTTTATTATGCATTGGGATCCTGACATAGAGGAATATTGTTCTATAAATATAGCAGTGAGCGCAGGGCTGGGCAGGGTGGTGGACGAACATTGCAAAGGCACAAAATCCCTATCTCTATGTCTGTCTGTCTGACTTGTGGATTGATAGCTTTTCCCTTTATAAAACAAAAGGCAGCGTCCTTCATGGTGATATCAGTGCAGGCAGCGGTACACTGCTGCGGTGTAGAGAGAGAGGGAGAGAGATAGAGAGAGAGAGAGAGAGAGAGAGGGAGAGAGAGAGGGAGAGAGCCACAGAGAGAGGGAGAGTTTGAGGGAGGAGAGAGAGAGATCCAGAGAGGGAGGGAGCGATAGAGAGGGAGTTGCATAGCTTACACCTGAATTGTTATAGTGCTGGGGAGGGACTGCTCACTGTCATGACGACAGACCCGTGACATTTCCATGCCTGCTCGTCTAGAGAGACAGAGGTACGGTACACACCACACCATCTGCTCTCCTGGGAAGTGACCAAGGACTGCAGATCCATGTTTTTACCCTCAGAGTGCCTCCTGCTACAAGATAAACCTCTCTCCCACTCACCACCCTGTCCTGGAGATAGCTACCTGGGGCCACAGTAGCCCATCCTGGTGTCACCGTCATACTGGGGCTCTGATATCACCCACAGAGGGCTAGAGTACTGGACGTATTCACACTCCTATCACCCAATATGAACATGTTGAAAAGGCATAAAGGTGTGTGTGTGCGTGCGTTGCCCGCGGGGTGCCGTCTCTACCTGTTGGCAGACACGCTGGGAGAGTGATGGCAAGGCATCCAGGTAGGTTGTCTGTCATGTCAGATACACTAGCCTTGCAGACAGAGACAGCCATGAGGAGCGGTGTGTGTGTGTGTGTGTTTGCTCCCCTTCATTTGGCATGGCGTCAGACTGAATGAGGACAGCAGAACAACAATGTGTTCCTGTTCCTCCCCGCTCTTCCTTCCCAGAGAGCAGCACCACAATCATTCACTGTAAATGTGATTCTGGCTGATTGAATGATTGATGTTGATCTATTTATGAATATGAAAAGTAGTTCCCCTCTTGAATAATTCATTTCCTTGTTTTGTGTGGTTTTTCTCTCCTTTCCCTCATTCTTGTGAGAGGCTGTTTTGTGTGAGGATGAGGAGTCCTCGTCAGAAGTGCTGACTCACCATCTGCCTGAGGATATTGCCCCATGTCACATGAGACCGCCTGCATCAATTTGACCACTGGCCACTGGGTACTCTAACCCATCTTAGGGGTGTCACTACTGTACTATGGGGACAGTGAACAGCTGGCTTGACTGTGTGTGTGTGTGTGCGCGTGTTTGTGTGTGTTGGTGTGTGCAGTGGTGGGAACACATTAACCCTTAGGCCTCTTCTGACAGGCGAGTGATGAGTGAAAATTAAGCATGTTAGTCTAATACAAGGACAACACACACACACATAGCCATTGTGCAAGACAGTTCTCCTTTGGGCCAGTTGGCACACTATGAGACAATAACACGAGGAAATTGAAGTGTCCAGGAGAGAATCGGGTTAAAAGGGTTAATCCTATTTTTGTTGACACCCCGCTCCGATGAACTGCCATGACGGCACTGACTTTGCTAAGCACAGCCGGCGGGCTCACTACGAGCACATCACTGACACTGGGGCTACGCAGTCGAAGGTGGCTATTTTTAGGTGAGACGGACCGTTTTATCAGTCCTGAGCACTGCCGCTATCGTAAGAAGAATTCACCGGAGAGAAGCACCAAATCTCCTCAACCTTGGAGTGAGGAAAAACAGACCATTTACTAAACACCGACATGGAGAATAGAGAATGGGGGAATCTAATGAAAGGAACGGCCCTTTCCTAATACTGCAAAACATATGAATAACACCATTAATAAGATTACAATAGCCAGGTGATGATGGACCATTGCAGGATTTTCATCCAGCTAAAAAACCCTGTTCTGTAAGAGTCTCCCAGCTGCACCTAAACTCCAGAGCAGAGACAGGTTTGACCTCTGATGCTGGAGCTGGTAGAGATCTATACTGTCTAAGGCCTTGTCTATATTAAAGTCAGAGTTAATATATTCTGGGATTCGACAGCTAAGAAGAGTCCAATCCTTTTGCATATAGATTGAGAATGCATTCTGGTAACTGTCAAGCGCATAATGACCTCCACTGTGACCAGTGACTGGAAAACACATGCAATGTACCGCTTATTCATGAAAAATGAACGACTTCCAAAGAGAAATACTAAGACCCCATAATAAAACAAAGCTACACAACAAAGCTAGACAGCAAGCAATAAGCCCATCCAAAATATGTATCACGTTTTGGATACTCAATCTTTATCTCTTATGAATAACAACAATCTAATCGAAGAAGCCACTCTGCAGAATAAACAGCAGTACAAGGGAGACTGAATGTTTGAAGGAGTCGGAGAGGACTTTCTCCAACGCCCAGCACCCCAGTAGCATATTACTATTTCTTTCCTATTAAAGGTGCTGCTGGCTGGCGCCACCAGTGGAGAGAGGCACAGTGTCCCTGTCCCTGTCCTTGTCCCTGGTCGCAGCTCACAGAGTCCTTCACACACTGCAGAGTCCTTCCCCAGAGCAGAGTATAGGCAGAACAGAGCATGGCACGTTAGTTACCTGCTCGGGGGAATAAAAGACTCCACAAGGATACTCCGCAGGCAGCACAGTCAGCAACTCACTGTGCCCTCCACAAAAACAAAAGGACCACTGTGCACAGTCCATAGGCCTACCAGAGGAGAACACAGGGCATCCGAAATGGCACCGTATTCTATATAAATAGTGCACTACTTTCGACCAGGGCCCATAAAATAGTGTGCCATTTCAGATGCACCCACAGACTGCTCTCCAGCCTGCTCTTATCCCCCTGACTACATGTAGCTGGATCTCCATTCTCTACTTCCTGCCTGCCTGTCATTTCGCCCCCTAATTGCATCCATCTTTATTATCATGACCCATTGTTATCTATGTACTGTATCTCCCAGGAGGACTTGTTGGATGTCATGTCTAGGGGTTTTCTATCAGTCAACCACTGAGTGTTGATGTGGGAGAGAGAACAGCGCACAGTGCTGGGTGCCTCCTATATACATATCACCCTGTTTCCCAGGAGAGAGAGTGAACAGCTGTCTCCTAAACCAGATGAAGAGCTAACCTAATGTACTACCATAGCTGCCATTATATTAGCAGTCAGTCACATTGTAGGCTACACTGTCACCTTGCAGCTCACTTCCCCAGCCCCCAATCTCAGCCCCCAGCCCCATGTAGCCCCAGCCCACTCCCAGGCCCCAGCCCTATACCCCAGCCTCAGCCCCAGAGCCCCCCTCACACCTCAGCCCTAGCCTAGCTCGAGCCCCAGCCCTCCCTCCTACCTCCAGCCCCCTCACTCCCCTAGCCCTGACCCTGTCAATTATCTTCCCCAACCAGGTGATGTAATCAGCAAATGGAGCAGCAGGAATGAAAGCCTTTATATCCATCTCAGAGATGTTGATCCAGGGTCAGAGTGAGAGAGAGAGAGAAAGGGTGAGAACAAATGTGAGAGGGAACTGAGAGTGAAAACAAGATGGTGCGAAACAAATGAGTGGGAGAGAAAGGTTGAGGAGAGAATGAGAGGGAGAGAAGGGCGGAAAAAGGAGGGAGGAAGAATTCATCTCCTTATATTCTGTTCAGTGGATAAAGCAGCACATAATCTCTCTTCTTTTCATATACCGAGCCCTGTTGCTCGAAACTCCACAGAAATTGTAAGCACATTTTAGCACATTTTATCCCACCCTCCCCCCAAAAAAGATAAGGTAAGAGGGAAAAATATAGCCAAAATTAATGCAGCTTAAAACCCAGCAGTTTATGGAAAACCCTTACTAAGAAGTAGTTTTAAGCATAAAATGAAATAAAAATGTGGGGCGCGATGCAGAGTTGATCTGGTTTTTGCTGGTCTGCGTGAGAAGGCAAAAGCAGAGGCTTATCTGACTGTTAAACCAAATAGGACCGGATTTATCTTGTTTATTTGTTATTTCTGTAATTTCTTGAGTGTATGTGCTAAATAGTGCACATGCATTTGATTTAAACATATTTCCCTGCCACCACCTTTCCTATTCAGTCTTCCCTGGCAGGTGCTAACAATAGCCTGGGAAAATAATCTAACTGAATTACAAATAATGGGGAAGAAGAGGTCTTTGGAGATGTGGAAGAGAAATGGGAGAGTCACACCAACACTACGTCTCTTAATCCAGCCATTTGTCTGAGTCTTCTAGTCAGACGGCAAGCGCAGCGTGAGGGTGGGAGGAGGCCAAACACATTGCGGCTGGGGAATGGGGAAGTACTTCCTGTGAATCATGGCAGCCACACAGACAGGGCTCTTTATTCTGCTGGACTCCACTCAGGCCCTCCATAAGTGGAGAGGTTGTTGCAGTGAGTGGGAGCCCCACTGGTTCCCTATGGTTTAGTAGTGCTATAGCAGGCAGCACTGCCTGGTGAATAGAAGCCACGTCTGTTTCTCAAACATCACTGGCCTGAGAAAAGGCAAGTTAACAAACATTTTGCAAGAAAGTGGGCACTATCTATAGACACTATTTATAGACACTATCTACAGACACTCACTATCTACAGACACTCACTATCTATAGACACTCACTCTCTACAGACACTCACTATCTATAGACACTCACTCTCTACAGACACTCACTCTCTATAGACACTCACTCACTATAGACACTCACTATCTATAGACACTCACTAGCTACAGACACTCACTCTCTATAGACACTCACTATCTATAGACACTCACTATCTATAGACACTCACTCTCTACAGACACTCACTATCTATAGACACTCACTATCTACAGACACTCACTCTCTATAGACACTCACTCTCTATAGACACTCACTATCTATAGACACTCACTCTCTACAGACACTCACTATCTATAGACACTCACTCTCTACAGACACTCACTCTCTACAGACACTCACTATCTACAGACACTCACTCTCTATAGACACTCACTATCTATAGACACTCACTAGCTACAGACACTCACTAGCTACAGACACTCACTCTCTATAGACACTCAATCGCTATAGACACTCACTATCTATAGACACTCACTATCTATAGACACTCACTATCTTCACTGAGTGTACAAAACATTATGAACACCTTCCTAATATAGAGTAATATTGAACACCTTCCTTTTGCCCTCAAAACAGCCTCAATTTGTCGGGGCATGGACTCTACATGGTATCGAAAGCGTTCCACAGGGATGCTGGCCCATGTTGACTCCAATGCTTCCCACAGTTGTGTCAAGTTGGCTGGATGTCCTTTGGGTGGTGGACCATTCTTGATTCACACAGGAAACTGTTGAGCATGAAAATCCAAGCAGCGTTGCAGTTCTTGACACACTCAAACCGGTACGACTGGCACCTACTACCAATGGCACACATACACAATCTCTCAATTGTCTCAAGGTTTAAAAATCCTTCTTTAACCTGTCTCCACCCCTTCATCTACACTGATCGAAGTGGATTTAACAAGTGACATCAATAAGCTGTTCTCAAAAGCAAAATAAAAAATAAATGATATACAAAATTGCCTTTTTTTTATGTGGTGTTTTTTATGCTCAAAATCCCAAAATGTGCTAAAACTGCATCAGAAGCTCTTGTCGATCTGAGCCTACCTTCCCATCCATTCAAATCGTTGACGTGCCGCATTTCCTGACTGCAGTCATGTTGATGGACAGGGTAGGTATAGGCCTCGCTGCTTATACTAGCTTACTTCGTTGCATTGTGCAGATTTCATATTTTGCGCATGCGTATTGCCTTTAAGGCTTAAACAAGCTGTGTGGGAAAAGCACTGCTTATTTGGGCGTGTCTACATAATTTGGCGCTCATCTCGTAAACTGAGTAAGGAAGCTAGATAGCGAGTAAAAACAACCTGACAAAATGGATACTATACAGCTGGCTTCCTGACCTTCAACAGAGGAACGGACAGAAAATCATCAGATCGTTATAAACAGGAGTGGTATGAACAAAAACACTGGCTGTGTGGCTGCGTTTACTGTTTCCCTGCTCTTCTCATAATTTCATATTCGGACTATCTCTGAAACTCACTTCGATAATACCTTTGATGATACAGTGGTAGCAATACATGGTTATAACATCTACAGAAAAGACAGAAATGCCAATGGTGGAAGTGTTGCTGTTTATATTCAGAACCACATTCCTGTAAAGCTTAGAGAGGATCTCATGTTAAATACTGTTGGCTACAGTTTTATCTGCCTCACCTAAAGCCCATTCTTGTGGGAAGCTCCTATAGACCACCAAGTGCTAACAGTCAGTATCTGGATAACATGTGTGAAATGCTTGATAATGCATGTGATATCAACAGAGACATATATTTTCTGGGTGATTTAAATATTGACTGGCTTTCATCAAGCTGCCCACTCAAGAAAAAGCGTCAAACTGTAACCAGTGCCTGCAACCTGGTTCAGGTTATCAGTCAACCTACTAGGGTAGTTACAAACAGCACAGGAATGAAATCATCAACATATATTGATCACATCTTTACTAATGCTGCAGAAATTAGCTTGAAAGCAGTATCCAGATCCATTGGATGTAGTGATCACAAAATAGTAGTCATATCTAGGAAAACCAAAGTTCCAAAGGCTGGGCCTAATATAGTGTATAAGAGGTCATACAATACGTTTTGTAGTTATTCCTATGTTGTTGATGTAAATAATATTTGTTGGTCTGTGGTGTGTAATGAGGAGCAACCAGACGCTGCACTTGACACATTTATGAAATTGCTTATTCCAGTTACTAATAAGCATGCACCCATTAAGAAAATGTTAAATCCCAGTGGATTGATGAGGAATTGAAACATTTTATGGTTGAGAGGGATGAGGCAAAAGGAATGGCAAATAAGTCTGGCTGCACAACCGATTGACAAACGTACTGAAAAATTTAGAAATCATGTGACTAAACTATACTATGAAACAAAGATAAATGATATAAAGAATGATAGTAAAAAGCTCTGGAGCACCTTATATGAAATTCTGGGCAAAAAGGCAAACTCAGCTCCATCATTCACAAAACCCACTGATATTGCCAATTACTTTAATTATTTTTTTAATTGGCAAGATTAGCAAACTTAGTCATGACATGCCAGTAACAAACACTGACACTACACACCCAAGTATAACTGATCAAATTATGAAAGACAAGCATTGTAATTTTGAATTCCATTGTCTATCAACAATGACAAGCCACCGGGGTTTGACAACTTAGGTGGAAAATTACTGAGGATAATAACGAACGATATTGCCACTCCTATTTGCCATATCTTTCAATTTAAGCCTACTAGAAAGTGTGTGCCCTCAGGCCTGGACGGAAACAAAAGTAATTTCACTACCTAAGAATACTGGCTCAAATAGCTGACCAATCAGCCTGTTACCAACCCTTAGTAAACTTTTGGGAAAAATTGTATTTGACCAGATACAATGCTATTTTACAGTAAACAAATTGACAACATTCTTTCAGCATGCTTATAGGGAAGGACAATCAACAAGCACATCACTTACATAAATTACTGATGATTGACTGAGAGAAATTGATAATAAAAAGATTGTGGGGGCTGTTTTGTTAGAATTCAGTGCGGCTGTTGACATTATCGATCATAGTCTGGTGCTGGAAAAACGTATGTGTTATGGCTTTACACCCCCTGCTATATTGTGGATAAAGAGTTACCTGTCTAAAGGAACACAGATGGTGTTCTTTAATGAAGCCTCTCCAACATAATCTAGGTAGAATCAGGAATTCCCCAGGGCAGCTGTCTAGGCCCCTTACTTTACTAACGACATGCCACTGGCTTTGAGTAAAGCCAGTATGTCTATGTATGCAGATGACTCAACACTATACATGTCAGCTACTACAGCAACTGAAATGACTGCAACACTTAACAAAGAGCTGCAGTTAGTTTCAGAATGGGTGGCAAGGAATAAGTTAGTCCTAAATATTTCAAAAACTAAAAGCATTGTATTTGGGACAAATCATTCACTAAACCCTAAACCTCAACTAAATATTGTAATGAATAATGTGGAAATTGAGTAGTTGAGGTGACTAAACTGCTTGGAGTAACCCTGGATTGTAAACTGTCATGGTCAAAACATGTTGATACAACAGTAGCTAAGATGGGGAGAAGTCTGTCTATAATAAAGCGCTGCTCTGCCTTCTTAACAACACTTTCAACAACGCAGTTCCAACTGGCCCTAGTTTTGTCGCACCTGAACTACTGTTCAGTCGTGTTATCACTGAGAGGGACTTAGGAAAATCCCAATTGGCTCAGAACAGGGCAGCACGGCTGGCCCTTAAATGTACACGGAGAGCTAACATTAATGATATGCATGTCAATCTCTCATGGCTCAAAGTGGAGGAGAGATTGACTTCATCACTACTTGTTTTTGTAAGAAGTGTTGACAAGCTGAATGCGCCGAGCTGTCTGTTTTAAACTAATAGCACACAGCTCAGACACCAATGCATACCCCACAAGACATGCCACCAGAGGTCTCTTCACAATCCCAAAGTCCAGAACAGATTATGGGAGGCGCACAGTACTACATAGAGCCATGACTACATGGAACTCTATTCCACATCAGGTAACTGCTGCAAGCAGTAGAATCAGATTTAAAAAACATAAAAACACACCTTATTGAACAGCGTCGACTGTGAAGAGACACACACACAGATACAGACACACGCATACGCACACAGGCACTAGCACACACACTCTACACACGTACATTGTGGTATTGTTGTATGGTGGTATCGTGCATTTTGTGTTGTGGATATGTAGTGGTGTAGCGATGTTATATGATGTACTGTTTTATATTTTGTTTTATGTGTAATGTAAGTGTCTTGATGTGTTTTGACCCCAGGAAGAGTAACTGCTGCCTTGGCAGCAGCTAATGGGGATCCCTAATAAAACACTAATACAAATACACACTGGGGACAACAGAAGGCTGCTACTGTGACATCAACAACCTGATGCCCTCATCAAACACGAAAAATCGGCTTCCCACACCCAACACCAGATCACCCTAACAACTTTGGGGAACACACGGCTCGATCTGGCATTAAATGAGCAGCAAGAACAACAAGTGACCATGCACAATGCTAACCCACTGGGCACACATTGGTTGAATCAACGTTGTTTCCACGTCATTACAAGGAAATTACGTTGAACCAATGTAGAATAGACGTTGAATTGACGTCTGTGCCCAGTGGGAAGGTAGCCTAAAGGAAAACCGTGAGATTTTGAAGAAGGACCTTATTATAGCAACATGCTTAGGGAAACAAGAGTTAGCATTTCGGGGTAATGATGAACCCAGACACTTGAAGATTTCCACTGTGTTTTTGGGTAGGCCTACATCAAACAGAATACAGAATGATTTGATTTAAACAGTCAGCGATGTAAGGACAGAGGAATGGACTTTATTTAAAAGTAAAGGTAGGCCTAAATGCATTTTCGTTTGCAATTTGCAGGTTAGGCTACTGTTGAATGAACATGAGAATAATTGTTTATTAGCCTTTACAAACTTGTAAAATGTAATCAGTGTGTGTGAAACTAACTGTGCCCACAAACCGTCGACTTGCCTGTCCACAAACGGTAAGAATTATAGCTGGCTAGACAGAGGTGCTGTCCATTGAGCACCACAGAGTTAACCTGCCCGAGGCACTGTCCATTCAGCAGTGCTAAATCCTGGTCACGGCCTCAGCTACCTTTATAAAATACTTTCTTCTGAAGCTCATTTTCGTCATTGTTCCAGCCCATTCTCTTATGGAATACTCAAGGAAAAAATCCTGAAGTATCCCTTTAAGTTTAAACCTATCCCTAACCTTAACCCTAACCATTCTGAGTTAATGCCTAAACTTAAGTTTTAGTTTCACTTTTGCAGAGTTTGACTGACAGCTAAAATACGGCACTACATGGCATAATTAAAACGTAACGCAGTGTCTTAATTCTGTTACTGCAGTTACACCACAGCCTGAGGTTTCATTTGGAGATTGGCTTGCATTGTTCGGTCGAGTGGAGTAATGTGTCACTGGAACCTGCAGCAATTGTAATTACAGCTTCAGCTGGCCTTGATGATTACAAATCAAACTTGTCTTTCTTCAAGAAAACGTGCTGTTAATTTCACAAGGCCGCCATCATGTCCCCAGATTAAGAAACATCACCACAATGATATCTGACCGTAATCCACATAGATTTTAGTCCGAAAATCTATACACCTTTTTCCTTTTCCTCCACCTATCTCATGTGGGAATGTTGGTTCATTCTATATTCCCCTATCACAGGTCTTTTATCCAAATGGCCTGGGGATAGATATGTCTAGCAGGCTGCAGCAGGCAGGTCTGCAGAGCTCTAGGTCACCTAGATGTCACACCAATGGCACACACACACATACACACAAACACAGGGCTTGAGACGTTTTCCTTCACTGTAGGGTGATGAATAGAGAGAAAAATAACTTTTTCACATCACACAACACTCCCCCTGAAACGTTGAGATAAGTAAAACTGACATATTTACCACTGGTCCGCGGGACAATAATCACAGACGTCTAGCGGCAAGAAAAACACATTTGATAGTGAAAAGTGTTAAAAGAAGAAAAACTTGTGAATGGATCTGGGCTATCTGGGGTTGTGAATCCACCTGGTGAGATTATAAATTGATGTTGCAGAGGACAGAGCAATGGGAAGGACACACAACGAACCAACACAGCATTTGCCAGGTGACAAAAATACATCAAAAATACTAGGAGGATGAAGGATGACATCTATTGTTACCGGGGAAAGGCAGAGCCAGCCTTTTCCCATTTAGAAAATGTATATCAATCAATATAATCTCACCCCCGCAGATTACCATCACTATGCCAAGGTTACTTTCTAATTAAATGACATTCTAGGAAAAAAAGACATTGACATACATAAAAATACATATATTCTCAAATCAGTCATTTGCTTTGCATGTCATGCTCCCACAAGTGTGCTGAGGTCACACGGTACATTTCAATCACTCTGCTGCCGTGCCATGTTGACTGGCAGCCCTCCCCCCACGGCACGGCCCAACCTCAGCCTCTCCATCCCATCCTCCCACCATTAAATAAATTGTGTTGTAATAATCTCCTGTGATGTGATGTGTGCTCCTAATATTGGTGGATGGACAGGGCAGCAGCCTCTTTTGATTACCCCACTCTCAGGCTCAGCCAGATCCAGAGCTCTCGCTAATCCTGTGCTTTACCTTCACTCAATTAAAAAAGGGTGCAATGACTCCTCCGGCCGCACCCGTTTCCCCACTATGGCATCCCCTACTACATAGGCTATTAGCACTGTACTGTAGTGTGCCGTGCAGAGGAGAGGAGAGACATGCTCCATGAGGGCTGGCTGGGGGCCGGACCCGGGGGAGACACTCACTCCCAACACCCACCAATAGAGCTGGAGCAGTCAGTCAGAGCCTATGACTGCATGTGGCCACCATGCAGGGTGGAGAGACTGCATTATTTCCTCCCAGATCATTTTCTATAAATCACCCAATGACAAACTAGAGGTCCCGCAAGACCCAAACAAATCAATATGAAAACGCACCCTCAAATCAACTGCAATCAACCTGACTGAAAGTAGACAACACTGTCATCTGATCCCACCCCCTCCCTTTCTACCTGAGCTACGAGCAAGTCAAGAGAGAGCGAGAGAGAGAGAGCGAGTAAGAGAGAGATAAAGTGTGTGTGTGTGTGTGTGTGTGTGTGTGTGTGTGTGTGTCTACTAGAGCATTGCAGCCATGTATTACACCTGTATAATTTGTCATTCAAATTCCAATTTTCCGAGAGGGTTTAGTACCCTGTCACTATAGTGTATTGAAACAGTCTGCTGTACATTGATATAGCCTATAGTTTTCCCAACCTATGAAACATTCAATGATTGAACTGCCAAAGCTGTATTTCTGTATGACAAGCTGTTGGATGTGCTTCCAACAGACACATTTACAAAGCACTGTCGCAAGATCAATATGACCAGCCACCATACAAACACAGTTCTGCTTTCATTCAATGTGCAATCTTCATTTACGTACTGAAATAGAAATGGTGGAGTCATTTATAAGACCTCATTTTGACTTGGGATACCATTATTGTTATGATGAACCAAAAGGGGATACAAACTGAAGCCTTTATACACACAGAAGACTTGTCCAGACTGGAAAACAAGGGACATTTCGTATATTTCCTTTCCTTTTGAGCTGCTGAAACATTTCCATTATCAGAGCAACAGTTTTGATTCAGCAGCAAGCATCCCCCTTTAGTTTGATAATGACAAGCACAACTCTTATCCCATTTTTACAGGCTGATTGCTACAGTACATTTCCAAACAGAGATGTATTTTAGAAACAGGATAATAACCCTGTCATGGGGAGTTGAAGCAAGCTGAACTAATGAGTGTTACAATATGCATTCAGAAGGAAGTATTTCTGCTAATGCACATTTGGATATAATGGTGTTTCTTGGCCCTTGAAATGCATTCAACCCTACAGTAATGTGCATTTTCTCTTCTAAACCTGCACTACTTCACTTTTCTTTAATGTATTCCTCTGGAAAGGTAACAGGAGGAGAAGGAACTAGAAGATTTCTTTTTAGAGGCCTTATTTACTGCCAAGTGAAATCTCTTTGGGGAGATGGCGATGGTTATGCAGGATGAATAAAAAGCCTGGTGAGAAGTGGGGTTTGAAGGTTTGAACAGGGAATCTCCTGGCAGAGGTTGAGGCGGAGGGGGGGAGTCAACTGATTGACAGACACAGCAGGGAAGGTTAACCTCCTCTTCTGATTGGGTTGACAGCACTGTTTTATGCTTAATAGAGTCTTTAAAACCAAAAGAAGCTTTCATGTTAAAATTCTTGTCTTTTTCCAACTCGGTGGGGATACGGCAGTATTAAATAGTATACTACTACTGATGATGCATAATTCAGGGTGCTGCTGAATTACATTTTACATTTACATTTTAGTCATTTAGCAGACGCTCTTATCCAGAGCGACTTACAGTTAGTGAGTGCATACATTTTCATACTGGCCCCCTGTGGGAAACGAACCCACAACCCTTACAAGGTTATTGCTGACGCATCATCTGTCATTAACCTTGCCAAATCTCTCACTGATTCCCCCCATACAAATCACCAATCAATCACCTCTGCTCTGCTGCAGGCTGGTTGGCTGGCTGGCTACATCACTTCCCAACAGGAAGGAAGAAGACGCATGTTCAGCAATGAGCAGAAATTAGGCTGTACAGCTTTGGCTCTGGAAATGAGCCTTTAGATTGGATTACGATGCCATTTTTAAGCTGTCTTTTCCCCTCAGAAGATGTGCTGTGCTCCTCCCCTCCCTCTCAACGTTATACAATAGTTGACAAGGAAAAATATTGCTGAATTCCAGTAGTCATGACAGTGTGTGACTCCCAGTGACACTTTAATTTCTGCTTATTATGACAATATTAAATAGCAAAGGCAGGGAAATAGAAACTCACTCACAGAGTTCTGACTTCTCCAACCATGCCCATTACAAGATCCTCCTTCATCTCCTTCTATACTTTAATTTCAGCCATGTGCTATTTCTGTCTCTGATTCTAGTCAATATGCCTGCCAGTGGCACTATTTTCTGTTTATTCTATGGCAACAACACAGAAACAGTTTCTCATTATCATAATCCCCCTATTTTTAAAGCTGCAATATGTTACTTTTTGGGCGACCCGACCAAATTCACATAGAAATGTGAGTTATAGATCTGTCATTCTCATTGAAAGCATGTCTAAGAAGCGGTAGATCTGTTCTATTTGCGCCATTTTCTATGCTTCCAGTTCTTAGGTTTCGTTTTTGCGTGTTTTACTTTCGGTTTTGTACACCAGCTTCAAACAGCTGAAAATACAATATTTTTGGTTATGGAAAATATATTTCACAGCAGCTTAGATGGTACAATGATTCTCTACACAATGACTGCTTGTTTTGTCACATTAACTGAAATTAGGCTAACTATTAGAATTTTAGCAACCAGGAAATGGCAGAGCGATTTCTGCATATTGCACCTTTAACGTCACATTTCCAAGTAGGTTTGAAAGGTTCTACAAATAAAAAGACTACCTTTACTCTCATCTGACCAAAAGCCTGGCTGGATAGTATAAAGATTTAAATATGAATGTAAACAAAATCTCAACAGAAACACATCTACTGTTAACTGCATTGGATGAGGGGTGGGCCCTCTCTACGTCAGCTCCTCCCCATGGTCTGACATATCCTTACTTGGCTTCTCCTCAAGCAATCAACCTGCTCCCATTCCTTAATAATGACAACTAGAAGAAACAGGAAACGTCTTACACAACCTACTGTGCAAACAAGAATAAATCCCATCTCTCACACAAGTCTGTCTGTGACAATACAACCTGTAAGTGGAGGGAACAAGGTTATAGGCTACAGCTAAGGATGCTTAGTGGGATGACACAATGCAAAAAAGTAGTTTGTTTGCTCATCTCATGTACATTTAGACAGCTGCACTCATTAGCTAGTATCAAAAACCGGCTCTAGGCAACACAGTGACTATGGTCTGGTTTCAATTATGGACTCTTTTGGCATAGTGAACTACGTCACTGCCTACGTCGATAAGGGAAGAGAAAAAAATGGTCACTCCCAACAAATCACGAGGCAGACAAGCCAGAACGTCGCGATTCATAACCAAAGTTTGCAGTTAAAACCTTAACTAAAACCACTGCATACTAGCCACTATTTTTTATTTTTTTTTCACTTGGGATATGCACTCATTCAAAATAGCCTCTGTGATCTCCATCTTGCTAGAAACTATTTTGTAGTTTATTTAAGCTGATAAAGTAGTGACGTAGGCAGTGACAGTTCCTCTATGCCAAAAGAGTCCATCATTGAAACCAGACCCTAGTCACTGTTGCCTAGGGTCGGGTTTTCAAGACTACTCATTAGTAGAGTATTGTACTTCAATGGGGACACATAAGCATGCTGAAGCACAGAATGTTCAGCGTGACCTATGTTAAGGGTAAAGGCATCAACTGGGTGAATAAATAATAACGATAGCAGACCATTTAACAATGAGTCAGGACTGAAAGAGATTTTTAATTGCACAAGTGAGAGGAACGTCCCATATAATCACAGTGAACTGATTTTATAGCGTGTAAACTGCTGTCAGCTAGCCGAAATGTTTCAAATACAATTATGCCGATATACAGTAATACCCTCCCACACACACTGAGCGAGGCAAGTGATTGACCTGATTGTCATGCCACTTGGCAGGCATGGCCACTGGACATTAGGATGTGTTGGATGCCAGGGGGAGTCAGAGGTTGTAGCTACCGAGGGAGGGGGATATACTAGAACCGGCAGACTCCTGTACATACAGTAACTCTCGTCTCACTTCTTTATAAGGGGAAAAGGGGAGTTGGGGGTGTAAGTAATTATAGCAAGAGTGGGAGGCAATTGCAGGTGTGGGAGACAGAGGAGTGACTTTGGTGTAGGAGGTGCTAACTGTAGTGGTACAGGTGGGAGGGGTGACATTGGGAAAGGAGATGATGGTCCTTGTGGTGGGAGAGAGGGGTAACAGTCAGATAATTGATTGCAGTATCTGTGATCTATCCCTCACTGAATACCAATACTCCACACTGAGAAACAAATCATCCAATAACCTTGGTATGAAATGCGTAAACATAATCAGAATCCTGACAATAAGACAAAAGGAATCCAGTGTTCCAGTTACTGAATACAGTGTACTATGAAGGTTACTCAACACTGTTGGAATATATTCCTGGATGAAACAAAACAAAAATGATGGTACAACAAATCGTATGATTCAACTCCCAACTTACTCAGATATGCATGTATACTACTATATACTGTCACTGTCACTTGCACAATGCACACACCCACCCACCCACACACACACCCACACACACATACACTTCTTGCAAAGGCAAAGCAAATGGCCTCTCATTTCTTTTCTTGGCAGCCTGAGCTAAGTAATCCAGGCATCTGAGAAATGTGCACCATCCTGTGATGTAAAGGCAACAGAATGTCTGTGTAGATTCACAAGACCAATGGGTAAACAAGCAGATAAATCAGTCTGTTTTCCATGGAGAGTGCCTTCCTTTCCCTGAGCCCTTCTCTCTCTCTCCACAGCCCTGGGCTGTGTCTGCCTGCCTGACACTGCTGCCTGCTCCCTCTCTCCCCCTCTGGCCGCCAGCATAGCCTGCCTGTACACACTCGTCACGCACACTTGTCTCTCACAAGCGAGACAAACCTGGTCTTGTTCTTGAAGCACTACTGTTATGACACACCTTCTGCTTGTGTGACAGGTGATGGGGTTGGATGTGGTATTACTGTATATCATTATATCAGTGTACAGTAGATGAACCAAAGATAAACAGGCTGGATCAGATCCAATGTCAAGGAAAGGGAAAGATCTGTCGGGCAATTAGGCTTCTGCTATTGTCTTTCACAATATATATTTTTGCATTTAGCGTTAGCGTTTCGTCTGGTAACAATAAAGGCATTAGCCAACATGTAAATAGTTGGAGGCTTTTATTTTAACTATATTATTAGAGATTGTATATGTCCAGTTGATCATTTAATGCCACCTCAAAAAAACAAGGTAAGCATGAGGCCAGATGTCAACTGTTTAAAAGGTTTTCATGAGCCATTTCACTGTCCTTGAAACGCTGATACAGACCTCCAATATGGCAGCTAGAGACAAAATGTATCAATGACCTAAATATTTTGAAAGTATCAGAATACTGGAAAGCATGATGACTGGGTAAATTAAGATCACCTCTCAAAAAAAAATTATGTATTTGAGATCATTTGGTTTGGCATTCATGTATATTACTATAATTTGTCTCATGGGATCAGATACAATTGTGTTCAATTGTACTATAGTTTGATATAATATATAGTATGATATGATATTGTACAATATATTTACTATTTAAATTATGCATAAACAAATATTACAATTGCAATATCAAGCTTTGTATCTGGTTGCTGCGATTCGGTAATCCACTTTCGGAGTAAAAACATTATTCCTTAATAAAATATTCACTCCTAATCTATCCTATATTATATGCATGAGATGAATGATTACAATCCACTATATAAATTAAGCCTGTGTAAGAGGTTGTTATTAACTTAATTACATTATTGGGATTATAAAGATCACTGCTTATTTTGAAAATGAGTGAAGATGCTTTATAAATGCAGACTACATTCATATTGGTTTATACTGTATATCATACTTTCTGTAGCTATGTTTCACCATAATGTTTCACTCGTTCTCTGGATATACATTAGAATTCACTGTATGTTTTTGGACATATGGCAGGTAGGCCCTTGAGGTATAGCATCAATAATGGACAATATCCATAATGCTGGGCAATCCTGTGCTTTACATTTGAAGCCATGCATCAGATGCATGCACTGTACTGTATAGCCAATGTCACAGTCAAGGGCAATACTTAATGAATAACAAGAGAATGAGGCTGCACTTCCATTTAGACCTCTTATATGAAAACTTGAAGAATGGTACTGGTAATTTATAGGTAGAACTGGTTATTATAATGTTGAACACATGAAACCTGAAACCTTAAATACAAGTAGTGTGTGTGTATGGGGGGGGTCTAATTATTCAATCATTGGCACATACCCTCACATAAAGCCAATAGAGTTGCTGTACATTGATTAGTGATAAATCATTTCCCTGAGTATGATTTAATGAAAAAGAGAGAACATGGAACATTGGTGCACTTCTGTTGATTCTGTTTTAAAAGGTGATTTATCCCGGAAGGCCTGCAACTGAACAGACACCTTTGAGAACCATATTTGTGTGTGATGTGTGGCCTGTTCCTGCCACACATTATTCTGACGCCATGATTTGTATATAGTAGCCTACATTACATTTATTTGACTTTTTTGACTTTATCGTTGTATTTCCAATGTTTAATAAGTTATAGTTATACTATATCTGATGTCTAATAAATACATTTAAAATGATGAGTAACTATCATGGGTTTATGTAATTCTCCGACGTGTAAATTATTTTAGATTCGTTTTCAATTCATAAAAAAATTGTTACACACATATTTACACACAGAATTAGGCATGAACCAAATGCATTCTTTTATATCCGAGATGACTGCATTTTCTGATGCCATCACTAAATACCCTATCACTAATGCATGTGCCATTGAGCCTGATAGTGAGATAGTGAAAGTATCAGGTGACAATAAAGTACACATTTCATTTGACTTGTAGGCTAGGTGAGTGTGTATGAACACATCCTTCCTACACTTCATCGGCGCATGACGCTCTGATGTCTGGCCAGAGCCCAATGGAGTTAGTTACCTGAAATCACTGTAAGGGTGAATTATCCAAAATCCGGCGGATTTAACCCGCTCTTGTTCCCGTTCCACCGCCTTTTCGCTCCCAAACATCCTTAGGGAGAACTTGTTGACCCCCGGTTGCAGCATTGCCCCAAACTGCCTGTGTATGAATCCTGCCTGGTACAATCTCTCATCGTCTGGCGAAATTTGATCAATGCCATCCAACTTTATGAACCCTGATTCCTGGTCAAGAGAAGCATGTTGGGCACCACCAGCACCACCACCGCTGGCGCCTTGCGCACCCTGGTCAGCCCCGCCGCCAATAGCTCCAGGGGGGCTCTCCTCGCTCGGGGTGACGTCCCCCTCCGTGATGAGGCGCCTCTCCTCCGCCGAGTCTGAGTCGTGCACATGCCGACTGGTGATGGAGGAGAGACTGCCACGAAATCTCCGACAATCTCCGTTTATGCTGGTCTTCAATGGTCTTCCAATGTCCGTCTCCATGATCACCGTGTCCCCACTTCTGATCTCACCGATGCCTTTGAAGCTTCCTCTGGAGGTTGGTGATGGCAAGGGTTTCATCCTAATACTCTTCCTCCGGGTGTCCTTGTCGCCGTCTTCTCCTTCGCCCATGATAGAAGCTTTCTGTCCAATATGCTGTGGCAAACTGTAAAGCCTTTTACGCATGGAGGAGTGCAACCTGTCCATTATGACATTGAGACGGAACGAACAATTTAAAATGCAATAGATGTCAAGAATAGGATGGTTATTGTTAAGAAGTATTGCCACGAACCCCACAGCTCCCTATCTGTGAGTGAGAGCGACCAGTCTGGAGCTAATCTCAAACCCTGAAAGCATTACACTGATGCACATGACACGGGCTGCTGTGGCTCTGTTGGTGCAAATACAGGAAGAGGCTCCTCTCTCGATCATTACCTGACTGTTTACATATGCCTTCTCGCGCTGCTTTGACAGTCCGCTTCACCATAACACTCCTGGTAGGCACGTACGCTCCAACCGTGTGCGCACCAAGTGGGGGGAAAAATCTGGAAGAAGCCACTTTAGCATGATATGTAAGTGACGTGCCGACAGACAGAGAGGAGATGAGGAGGTCATGAACAGCGCGGGGAGGGATGCTCTTTTCCCCCAGATTCGTGTCAACTGCCTCTCAATAATAAACAATGCAATGCAATCACGCACCATAGGCTGCATCAGCAGCAGCATCCAAGGACCCATTGACATATATTGTCCCAAGCATTCTGGTAGTGTGAATATTCATGAAGCTGATGGGTTGCCATAGGAGCCAACGTGGTCTCCGAGCATTTTGTATTATTCTGTAGGCTACCTAAATCCGAGATATTACATTTAGTATGATATGTTACCTTTCGCATGGTATGTATTAATTTGTGGATGTCCATCATCCATTTTGTATGATATGTTACAAATTGCTATATGTTACGACTTGCAATTCCTATAATATGTTACGAATTTGCAAAAGGTATGATATGTTATGAATTCCAATTTGTGGTGGCTAATGTTAGCTAGGTGGCTAACGCTAGCTAGCATTAGGGATTAGGGGTTAAGGTTAGGGTTAAGGTTAGGAGATCAATTCAAGTTAGTGTTAGGGGAAGGGTTAGCTAAAAGGGTTAAGGGTTAGGGGAAGGATTAGCTACAGTGCTTGACTTGGGCAGGAGCTCACCGGAGCTGAGTACCTGCAATTTAAATGTTCTACTGCTTGAGCTCATGTTCATCTTATAGAATATTAGCTCAAAAGTATTGTGGAGCTCTTGCACCTAAATATAAACAGTACCGGCACCCAAATTGAGTATCGGCACCTATTTCAGTCCAAGTCGGCAGGTAGCTTAGTGGTTAAGAGCGTTGTGCCAATAACCGAAAGGTCGCTGGTTCTAATCCCCGAGCCGACTAGGTGAAAAATCTGTCGTTGTGCCCTTGAGCAAGGCACTTAACCCTAATTGCTCCTGTAAGTCGCTCTGGATAAGAGCGTCTGCTAAAAATGAAAAAAAAAAAAAAAGTTGAGCACTGGTTAGCTAACATGCTAAGTAGTTGCAAAGTAGCTAAAAAGTAGTAAGTAGTTGCAAAGTTGGTAATTAGCTAAAATGCTAAAGTTGTCCTTAATGAGATTCGAACACTCCGTTCGTAAATACATCCACCTCGACCAACCACCCTCTTTTCGTTTTTGCCTTAAGTAACCTATGTAACCATACCAAACGTAACATATCATACTAATTTGATTGTCCCGGATTTACATTTACTATGTTATGTCTAGTCTATGAGACCAGTCAGTAGGAGCGAGAACTGCAAATTAGCAAAGCTCTCCACAATTCTTAAATAGCTATCATGTCCTTTTAAGTTATATCCCCTCGGGATTGTCTTATGCCAGCCCAGGCTATGCGTGTCCAAAGGTGATATTTAGGCTACTATGCCATTCCTCATGCTTTTGTTCATCAGGTTGTAGGATATACAGACAGCAGCTGTGGTAGAATGATCAGCTGGTAAGGGAAACTGCACACTCATTTAATGTCATACTGGTGATTTATCAAGATAACTTTCACAGACCAAATATGTCAACGTTTCTTCAAAATGCATATGAAATAAACGTGGTTAAAGGGTTAAAGAAATGTATTTTTTGTCAATTTTGCTCAACTTTAACAATGCCTACATAATGCAAATTAACCATGCAAATAAAATCAATAAAATGCATGTTCAAAAAGGATATAGGCTGTGGTAAGCTATCTCATGAATTGATATAATGTATCCAAGTGAGCAGACACCTAAGGCTGATTCATGAATGGTTCACGCCTGATGCCCTCAATTGCCCTTCATGCCCGCTCCCATACCCAATAATTCTGTATTTCTTTGTGACTAACTTGTATACAGGTACACCAGAAAAGCCACATCCCTGATTGGCAGATGAGTGGCAACCCTGATTAGAAGCACCTGCTGCTAATCAGTTGTTCCCTATAAATGCTGTTTTGAATTTAAATAAAATTGTACCTACGCACTGACGAAGGCTGCAAAGCAGAAACGTCTGTGTACGCTATCCCTGATGCAGTAAAAATAACAAAAAAAATCTAAAAATGAAGTAAGCTTTATGCGACATATTTTTGAGTGTGGACATATTATACCTTTTGTTATAGCTTTTGCCTATAGCCTAATGACATAGCCTAATGATGCAATGCAGGAAATGTAAAACTTGTAGTGTAGGTTTAAACTTGAGGTTTAAATAGGCTTATGAAGTTTGAAATTTCCACTTTGAAATTTCAGACTTGATTTTCCCTTATGAAAAATGTATTAACCCCTACAAAAAATGTCCTTTAATTATAATCTACATAATAATTCACATTTCCTGTTGCTGCAGGATTATTTTCCTGATGTTGCAAACATGGCTTAAATCAAGATCCTACATCTGTATACTACACTGACCACAGTCACATGCACACCAATATCCCATTATTATTAGGGATACTCAAGTATTCCGTTTTTTAGTTGACACATAAACATCATATTCCGTTTACAATAACCCGAAAAAGCTTGTATCTCGGTTATGAGAAACCCGGATAAGATGCCTGGGATATGCAGATCTTAGACGGGATACTGAGGCATGTAAACATCGTATCACCTTTACTGTTGTTTTTCGCAGTCTGCGCAGGCTCAGTTTCGGATAACATCGGTGTAGTGTGGCGATGTTAACATCTGATTATCAAACAAATCACTTCAAATAATAATTAATTATTTTGCAGATAATCTGTACTGGACCGTATAGCCTGGCTACTTTCACCCCTAATTTTAATTGTTTCTGCTTATAATTTCTGCCATTTGGTAGTCCATATTATAATTTCAGACATTTTGTTGGACATTTGGTAGGCCATTTGTATGTCAACTATAGTTAAGATACATGCAGCTTCTCTTCTTTAATAACTTGTTGCCCCAGAAGACTAAATAAAGTAGTGCTCACCAGAATAATGTCTTACATTGATAGAATGAATGCATTAATAATCTAGGTAACAATAGTAAAGTTGTCTGTTTTGTTTAGGGACCGGGAAGAAAACGCAATTACTCCAAAACAGTTGAAAGATTGGTCCTGTGCAATGTGTCCAAATGTCATCAGTTTGACCAGTTTTAAGGAAATGAAAAGCTGAGAAAACGATTAAACAAGACTTCAGTTGGTCTTGGGTGCATATTTTAAGTGGCTCAAAATCAGTGGAGGCTCCTCAGAGGAGGAAGGGGAGGACCATCCTCCTCACTGAATTTCATAAAAATAAAAATAGTGAAACATTTAAAAATTTACCCTTTTTAGATAAAACTAGGCCTATACTAAATATATTCACTTCACCAAATAATTGATTAAAACACACTGTTTTGCAATGAAGGTCTACAGTAGCCTCAACAGCACTCTGTAGGGTAGCACCATGGTGTAGCCGGGGAACAGCTAGTTTCTGTCCTCTTCTGGGTACATTGAATTCAATATAAAACCCAGGAGGCTCATGGCTCTCACCCACTTCCATAGACTTACACAGTAATTATGACAACTTCTGGAGGATGCCCTCCAACTTATCTGAGCTTTTGCAGCATGATCTGACATGTTGTCCACCCAATCAAACAATCAGAGAATGAATCTAGTACTGAAAGCATAAGCTACAGCTAGCTAGCACTGCAGTGCATGGTGAGTAGTTGACTCAAAGAGAGTGAAAGACAATAGTTGAACAGTTTTGAACAAATGTATTGATATAAAAATGAAGGAAAAGCAAGAGAGAGAGAGAGAGAGAGAGCTATATTATGCGGTTATGATATGAAGGTTTGGCTTGGAAAGGTTTTTTCACCTGGTCACAGACAGCTGATGTGTTGTTCACTGAAGTCCACAACAGAAAAGGTGAGAGGAAGAGAGCATGTAGATGCGAGAAGGAATTATACAATGTTCAAAATGTTCATGCTGTTTCTATGTGGTTGCTATGAAAGTGAACTGTGTTTGCGTGTGAACAGGGGTGTATTCATTCCCCAAATTCTGTTGAAATACATTTCTTAAACAGAAGCAAACGGAACGAAATGGGGATAAACATACCTGAATTTGTCCAATAGAAACTCTCGTTTGCAACTGTTGGACTAACGATTACACCCTAGATCAGCTAGATGCAGGCAAGAGTGTGCAAGGCGGTACTGAATGTGCCACTGTCTGTCACCTTGATTACTTAAATTTTTCTCTCGACCTGTGCACCTAAGTTGTAACTTTCATTCATAGGCTAGGTTGTACCAACCTCATGATGGGGTATTGGGAAAATTAGAGTATCATGTAGTAGTAGCCTAAACCTATCGATGTTACATTGAGCGGTGAATGGAATATGAATGACCGTCATCCAATATGCTGTAATAGAAATAAGGCAATGCTCATAAAAAAAAGATATCATCCTCCCTATTCTTAAACATCAGCAACCACCACTGGTGAAATACTGTCTGCTTGCATAACAGAGTCAAACATAACACATTACATTACATGCTCATTCGCATTTTCTCAAGAGATGCTGAAAGAAATAAATCAGATTTCTCCACTCCTGTTCCCGAGACAAAATTAACATTTGTTGTATAATTTTACTGCAAAAAAACGAGTTAAATTATATTAGGTTATTGGCCTACAGTCAGTATCCATATTTCAGTTACTATTCCATATACATTTATGAGGAATATTCTATTTATTCATGGATACAGGGATACTCGTGAGCGGGATATCAAAGGTGCATGTAAACACCTTATGCCAAATAAGACCTTAAACGGTATATGAGATATGACTACTGTGCTCATGTAAACGTGGTCACTATTCTAATCCAGCACCACTAACACATCACAGCTAATCAAAGGTTGAGCAATGGAGCCTGGAGATTAGGTTAGAGTTGAGTAGGTGCAACTGCTGTGGTGTGCTGTGCTGGCACAAAAAAAAGTGCACTTCTAGGATCCCCAGCCAGAATCCAGCGCATGCGCGCACCCAGAAACACAATCTACCTGGGTGACTCATGAGCTCGCAAATTTCTGGTTTTCCCGCGCTCATCGCGGCAAACACACGTGGCTAGCTAGATAGCGTTAGCTCTTCTGAGATATATATATATATTTTTTTTTTACAAATGGCAACTGTACATACATCTATATGGAGGTTGAAACGCTTTGGACGTTTTTTGCCTGGGACCAAAGAAGACGGCGGTAATCCATGGAAGGTGACATGAGTTGTCTAGTCGGGAATTTTGGCCAACATCTGTTTTATCTGTGATAATGCTAGCTAACGTTAGCTACCTAAGGACCCTTGCTAGCTAGGCTAACTAAAAGTTGTTTACAAATGTTTAGGACATTAGCAAATCAAATTGTTATAGGCCTACACTTTACATTATGGTTATTGAATGAACTTGCCTCAGATGTGATGTGAATCATCTAGCTGTAGATGTTGAAAAATGTGTCTTAACTTCTCTAGATGTTTGAGCCCAGTGAAAGTGCGGGTGAATTGGTGCTCACCATTGTGGAATCCGGTCATATGCTGGTGTCCCAAGGCCACTGTCTTCTGGTAAGTGAGTTGAGGTCTGACTAAATTAGATGCCCTTTGATGTCCGAAAGTCAAGTCATTCCTGGATGGATCTGGACCTAGTTTTTACAGTATTTGATCTAGGCCAAGTAACAATGTAACGTTATCCAAATAAGCTTATATAGCCTTAAAATATCCCCCAATATATTCAGTAACTCATTATTATATACCAAATTATTGACAAATGTACACCCCATAGACATAATAGCTGTTATTGTCCAACCTGCACTCATTGTTGGTGTAATTATACACGGAGTTTACAAAACATTAGGAACACCTGCTCTTTCTCTGACATACTGACCATGTGAAAGCTATGAACCCTTATTGATGTCACTTGTTAAATCCACTTCAATCAGTGTAGATAAGGGGAGGAGACAGGTTAAAACATGATTTTTAAGCCTTGAGACATTAACTGTAAGTCGCTCTGGATAAGAGCGTCTGCTAAATGACTAAAATGTAAATGTAAATGTAAATTGAAACATTGATTGTGTATGTGTGCCATTCAGAGGGTGAATGGGCACGACAAAAGATTGCAGTGTCTTTGAACGGGGTATGGTAGTAGGTGCCAGGTGCACCGGTTTGAGTGTGTCAAGAACTGCAACGCTAATGGGTTTTTCACGCTCAACAGTTTCCCGTGCGTATCAAGAATGGTCCACCACCCAAAGGACAGCCAGCCAACTTGACACAACTGTGGGAAGGATTGGGGTCAACATGGGCCAGCATCCCTGTGGAATGCTTTCGACACCTTGTAGAGTCCTCCATGCCCCGAAGAATTGAGGCTATTCTGTGGGCAAAAGGGGGTGCAACTCAATGTTAGAAAGGTGTTCCTAATGTTTTGTACACTCAGTGTATAATGCAGCACTTGTGATTATTTTTAAATGTATTAACAAATAGTTTTCCTACTATCTCTGGCTAGTCTAAGCTTAGATCTCCACTGTTAGGCTTATAGGCAGATAGCCTAGCTATGGATACAATTTTATGTGTTTGCAACAATGTTAAAAAGTGACCCCAATTTTAGCATTCAAATTACTTGATTCCAAGTCCTTGGAAATACAGGGAACTAGAACAAATACTGAACACCAGCTATGTTGCTGCTATACACAGAATAGCGCCTGTGTTAGTGTGTAGTTCATCCTGTGTCTTCTCAAGATTCACTGCCAGACTCTGTGTGCAGCTGAGAGACTCAGATATCTTAGCACAATAAGCAGGAATTGCTGTAGAAACACAACGGCCGTAGCTGCACTATGCCACATTGAGTACTGCATGGAAAGTGGCTACAGCTATCTTGCTGAGCCAGGGTGCCAGGCAAGGCTACATGCTTATTCAGGTCAGGACACAAAGTGCTCTCTGACAAAAGGGGATAGCGGTCATTGATAGATCGGCGCCCTTAATCTTAATGCTCTTGAGTATCTTTCAATACAGAGAGATTACAGTAGGACACAGTGGCTGAAGCCAGGGGACTCCCAACTGAATGATGATGCCATATTAGGATGCACCATGGTAGAGGAGAGAGGGTTATTGAGTGTAATCATTATCCAGATTACTCCTGATCCAAGATATCGTTTAATGGGGGTTTTCTCTCAGTTTTTGGAGGAAGGAGGGGGGATTGGGATTATAGGAAATGGAACCTCTCAACCTGACTCAGATAACTAACCATGTCTCAGAAAACGACTTGCTGTGCCTCACAGAATTACTTGAAGACAAGTCTTGTTCAAATTATGTCATGTGATTCCTTCTTGATATGATAATTTGCAACTAAAAATAAGAATTTGATCTAATCCCTTCGAAACATCTCAGTGGAGTAGGAAAATTGAAATCTGTTTTGAATCTGGAAGTATGGAGCTGAAATGTAATGTTTTATGTAACAGAGCTGAGTAGAGTATCCATCCCTCCAGTGCGCTGAAGTCCATTTGAAATGGGGAAAACATAACTTTCAGTATCTTTATCACTAAGAAGGATCTGTTGCTATGGTAAAATGTTATTCCAAATATAATGTCATAAAGCTAGCATTTCCCAGTGCTCAGGCCAAGGTCTAACACATTTTCTATCATTATTAATGTGCATAAAGCAACTACTGTCTCCTGTCAACACAGCAGGCAGCAGGTATTATTGGCCTATATTTCACTGGTACATTTCAACGCAAATTCTAAGACTGATTAAACTATACTAAACAGAATAGTGTTTAAATAGATTTAGACTTTAGTTGATGTTAAATAGTTACAAATTGTAAGGTGTCAGACATCATTTCAAAGTATTCAGTGTATTCAGGGTAGTGTAATTTTTCACTTGGTTAGAAAAGTGCTGATTCATACATGGAACTAAACTAACACCTGTTTTTATTCATTGTAGCCTAAACATGGAGAGATTTCTACTCAAGAGACTATGACTCTATCAAAACGAATATTTAGTACGACAACATTCAGCCTCCAACAGCTGGTTGTTTGAGATGGAGATGGAAGTTATCTATCCAAATACATACTGATGGCATGCTGCTGGTCACAGGGGCTGGATGGGTTTCTGAGTCAATAGAGCCCCCTGGAGGCGTGCTTATGTCATTTCAGATCATTTGAAATTGCTCCTGCTCCTGCTAACCAAAAGTAGAGCTGTGATTGCTGAATGCTCGGTCTGATACTGTTAAATGGACTTGTATGTCTCATTGAAGACATGAGGTTTAGCTGTGTGCCCTATCCAATTTGACTTTGGTTTTACTACTATGACTTTTGACTGTTGTTTGTTTACCATTGTTTGTCAGTCTGATTGTTGTGCTAGTGCATTTTTCAGGATGGGTTTTCCTTGCTTGATGCTCCAAGCTTCCTCAAAGTTCAGCAGAAATCAGATACCCTGCTGTTCCGTCTAACTGTTAAGGTGGGTTGATAAAGTTATATTCTTGGAGATATGTCATAAATGGATTGCAAGCCTTTATTTGCTTTTAGAAACAACACAATTTTTAAAATAGAAGCTAGCTACAGTATACAAGAGTCTACATACCAAATTGTATTATTATTCTAGCACCTACTTTTATATGAAATTTAGGCTAATGTTGACTACAAGGCAACACTGGAATTTTACAGTCGGTAATTTCCCCACAATTTGTATAGTGGCAGCTTTATTTACCATAGCCAGATTTCACATTGACATTAGTGTGGCAGAGCCGATGTTTGGCAGGGGTGGCTGTGCTGAGACAACAGTGTAATTGGTCATTAAATGGCCTGAATTAAGGGGATCTGAGGCCTGACACGATGCATTTTGAACAGTCTTGGCACAACTAGCTGGCTGTGAGTGGTGCTTTGGCTGTCCATATTCTGCCAACGGCCTGGCTTGTGAGTGATATGTAGGCTAAATAAGTGTTGTAGGTAAGTGCGACTGTGATGAATTGTAAGTATCATGTCAAGCTTGTAGTCTGCTGGTCAAGATTGCCTCAGTAGGGGTGAAGAGGAGATATAGGCTAGCTCTCAAACAAAACATTGCTGTGTATGTGCAGGGGGAGAGCCGTCTGATGAGGATGCAGTTCAGTGGTAGCAGCAGGGCTGAGGCTCTGGAGGAGTGTGGCAGTGCAGTACTCAGACTGAAGGAGTACCTGCCTGTCACCACACAGGGGGGGCCCCCACCACCACCACTCAGCTGCCCCCCAACATCCAATCAGCCCCCTACCAAGACCACTGCACAGGATCAACAGGTACTCAACAACACATACACTGAAAACATGTAGCTACGTATTGCATCATGAAAGTGTATTTTGGAACATCTGAATTGGAACAGCTCCTGCAATAAATTAACTAATTGAAATGAGTGCAGTGCGTGTTTTTTTTCTCCACCTTTGTTGCTGTTCTTATGTTAAGAATGTTATTCTTCATAATGTAAACTAGTTAATGAGGGACTAAAGTTGCTGTTGTTACAGTAAGAATCACCCACTAGATGGTGCTATTTACAAGCATGAAAACAATATAGCTTGTTTAATACTGGATGGCACTGGAACAAACTAGGTTAATATGGATTTTATGTATGAATCAATGACAATGTGTGATATGTTAATCCTTAACCTCCCGACACAGAAGGGGGAGAAATTAAACCAACGATAAACACCATCACACACATTTGAAAAAGCTCTCAGTGAGGATGAAAGGGCCGTGGTGACTGAGGGAAATCTTTCAATAAATGATGAAGCTATGATGCAGTTTAACCTCCCTTGGTGTGTTACCCTGTAAAGTCCTGTGGCAGTAGTAACATATTTCTTTTTAACCGTGTGTCATCAGGCGGGTGCTGGGGAGGCTATGGCTACTGAACCCGAGGTCGTCCAGGGCTCTTTATCCATCAAACGTCTTACCCAGGTAGGTTGGTACTGACACCACACAGTGATTAGATAGATGACTGATGAATGCTGAGGGTGATGATTCATATGATGATCACTTGATGGAGGTTGATAATCGCGCAAGCTGAATAAATAGTACCTATTTAACATTCAGGAGTGTGATTACGGCTCCCACCCATGGAGCTTGAATGTAACACACTTCATCGGCTCTTATTTGTTGTTATTCCCCGCCACTACTGAAGTGTAGGGTAGGCCACTGAAATAATTAACACCTAACTGACTTGGGCGATTATAATTAGCCAATATAAGTCTCCCAAGTGGTGCAGTGGTCTAAGGCACTGCATCGCAGTGCTAGCTGTGCCACTAGAGATCCCGGTTCGAATCCAGACTCTGTCGTAGCCGGCTGCGACCGGGAGACCCATGGGGCGGCGCACAATTGTCCCAGCGTCGTCCAGGGTAGGGAATGACCGGCAGGGATGTAGCTCAGTTGGTAGAGCATGGCGTTTGCAACGCCAGGGTTGTAGGTTCGATTCCCACGGGGGGCCAGTATGAAAAAATAATAAAAAATTTATGCCCTCACTAACTGTAAGTCGCTCTGGATAAGAGCGTCTGCTAAATGACGTAAATGTAAAATCATGGATTTAATTATATACAAACAAATGAACAGATCCCTGGTCTATCTATTTTTCCTCAGCACTTCCTGGGCGAGTATGGTCTGTCCTTGCCCCTGGTGTACCGCCACAGTGCTCTGTCCCGTGGGGAGCTGGAGCCCTTCCTCCGCCTGTGTCTCTTGGACCCCAGCTTCCCTGCCTTGGTGGAGGAGGTGGAGGGGGAGCTGAAGAGAGTGCTCCAGGACTGAGGAGCTGAAGCTCATCAACACAAACAGCCAGAGGGAGACAGGTCAACTCACTACACACGGTACACATGTGGGTGGGAGGTGGGTTTTGGAAGAGTTGGGGGTTGGGTTGTTCTTCATGCTGCTGATTGTGGAAATGTGTGCTGGAACATAGTGGTCATTGTGTTGTAGGAGGATATTTAAACCGTCACAACTGTTGTGGTTTCTAGAAAGGATTTTCCAGGCAAAAAAAACCAATGTATTTTGGAGCCTTTTATTTTCAAAAAAGTATTGGTCTCGTATGTTATTGGTCTCATATGTTTTATCGTGGCTAGAGATACCGTAGCTCCTTCCATTCCCACCCTAATGTAGGTCCATTTGCACTGCAACACACATGGATACACTGTATTTATAGGAGAGTAGTCATGCAGCTACAGCAGTGCATTTTGCTATACCAGCTTCCAAGTGGTCCCACAATATTAAAGCTTCACTGAGAAAAACAAACTGCCCCCAATATATCTATATATGAATACATATTGCATAGGATAATAGACATGCTGTACAATTTCAGAAAAATAAAAATGAATGAATTAAGTTGGGAAATATAAAATGTATTTTTTTCTTTACATACAGTATTTGCTATCATTTGAACACTCGTACCTCAACATATACAAGACATCCTAAGTTACTCTGAAAAATAAAAATAAACACTTACTTGTCATTTTATTTATAACTAGATAGATTATAGTAGTCATTTTCTGTAATCATTTTCAAGTAAATACTGCCAGACATTGAATCCCTTGCATCACATTTTCACTATAATGGCTGTTAAGAGTGGACTTTCCTTTCACTAAATCAAACATCGTTTAATGACAATGAATCAGCTGTACAAAGTTATTTTAAGAATATAACAGTATTTTTCAGTTCAGGACAATTTCATAAAAAAACATAATTCATTTGGACGCAAAATAGCCACACAGACATGAGGGAAAACAACAAATTCTGGGCATCCTATTGCGTAATAATTTGCATGCATTTTACATGATATGTAATACAAAAAGGATCGCCTCTGGTTGGAGGACATGATAAAATGAATAAAAGAGACATCAAACGGCACACAAAAAAGATGTGCACACCTTTCGTGATGGAATTAGTCATCTTTCCGTCCAGGACTGTTCATGTAAGACTGAATAAGGCATGCTTAAGACAGCCATCTTGTTCTTTTCTGCCAGTGTTACGCTGTTATTGTTTTTTCTCATAAGAGAGACGAGATATGCTTCATTAAAAATTGCCTGGAGCTCCCTCCTCAGATACCTTCATATGGTCAAGATATGCAGTTAGTCATCTGTTAATGAAAATCGGGGGAGGAAGGCGTTAGTATACCCTGTGCACATGATCACATTCCTACAGTATATCACTTAGTTCCCTGTTGACTTCCATATGCCTCAGATTCCTTTTTCTAAAGTCCAGAATACTCACTACAACGAGTAGCTTCTCATTGTATAAAGTCCAGAATACTCACTACAACGAGTAGCTTCTCATTGTATAAAGGCCAGAATACTTACTGCAACGAGTAGCTTCTCATTTCGTATTCCTCTGGCGCACGTTTTTGTCTTTGTGGTTGTTTGTCGAATTTGTTTTCCTAGTGAAGAAATAGAGTTTAGTCAATTCCAGGGGGAAATTATGAGATGTATGTATGTATATACAGTGAGGGAAAAAAGTATTTGATCCCCTGCTGATTTTGTAAGTTTGCCCACTGACAAATACATGATCAGTCTATACATTTAATGGTAGGTTTATTTGAACAGTGAGGGACAGAATAACAAGAAAAAAATCCAGAAAAACGCATGTCAAAAATGTTATAAATTGATTTGCATTTTAATGAGGGAAATAAGTATTTGACCCCCTCTCAATCAGAATGCTATGCTCAAGAAAGCATATACAGGGCCGTCTGAAGTTTGCCAATGAATATCTGAATGATTCAGAGGAGAACTGGGTGAAAGTGTTGTGGTCAGATGAGACCAAAATTGAGCTCTTTGGCATCAACTCCACTCGCCGTGTTTGGAGGAGGAGGAATGCTGCCTATGACCCCAAGAACACCATCCCCACCGTCAAACATGGAGGTGGAAACATTATGCTTTGGGGGTGTTTTTCTGCTAAGGGGACAGGACAATTTCACAGCATCAAAGGGACGATGGACGGGGCCATGTACCGTCAAATCATGGGTGAGAATCTCCTTCCCTCAGCCAGGGCATTGAAAATGGGTCGTGGATGGGTATTCCAGCATGACAATGACCCAAAACACATGGCCAAGGCAACAAAGGAGTGGCTCAAGAAGAAGCACATTAAGGTCCTGGAGTGGCCTAGCCAGTCTCCAGACCTTAATCCCATAGAAAATCTGTGGCGGGAGCTGAAGGTTCGAGTTGCCAAACGTCAGCCTTGAAACCTTAATGACTTGGAGAAGATCTGCAAAGAGGAGTGGAACAAAATCCCTCCTGAGATGTGTGCAAACCTGGTGGCCAACCAGGGGCGGTGTGTTCAATAGGGCGATATGGGCGACGCACTGCCAAACGGGAAAAGGAAGGGATTTTTTTTCTAATCAATTATATCACGGCAACAGTAGTTATCAGTGTTCTAATCTGATCTGACTGCCACTAAATGTCCAATCAGGCTAAAGTCGTGCTTCAAATGCCCCCCCCCCCCCCTTTTGGGGCGATTTCAGTCAGGTTGAAAATCGCCCAGAAGTCTGTCATAGACTCCCATGTAAAATCTATTTTTTTCAAATTTCAGAGCTTTCAATACAATCTCTATGGGTTTCTGAGGGCTTGCACTTACGCGCTTTCGTCATACGTAACGTAACCATGAACGTAACTAAGAAAATAGCGGGTAGCAGCGTCTCTGTTGCGACCTGCAGTGTGGCGTTATCTTATGTTTTTAATTTGTACACTTAGTGGCGTTATTTTATGTTTTTAATTTGTACACTTAGTTTACAAACATTCTGCCAACCATGGATTTCCAGTGGTGGGTTTTGGACTGATCTTGTTGATCGTGTACATACCCGCTACGAACGGACTAAATAATGAAAACGCTGCTGGCAGCGGAATCCAATACAGCAGGGAGTTTTTACTACAATGCAACTCAAATACGAACGCGATGGATATCCCAATGGCCCATCTAATACCTGATTGTCTGCGAGTGGATTACAAACCCAAATGCAAACGTGGAAAACGCGGGGAATCAGACAACGACTTTAAAAAATTAAGAACAAACTTCCCTTACCCACCACCTTGCTGATTAATGCCCAGTCACTGAGGGGGAAAGCGGATGAGTTGTCAGCGAATCTGCGCTTCCAACACGAATATCGGGAGGCCTGTTTGCTGGCATTTACTGAGACTTGGCTGGATGACAGAGTCCCGGACAGAGAAGTGGAGCCGGCCGGCTTCACCCTGGTCAGAGCGGACCGCGATCTGACAGTCACAGGGAAAATCGATCCTGGTAAGAGAGCGACTCTGTACCCCGACATTGAACTGCTTTCTGTGTCACTGCGACCTTACTATCTGCCCCGTGAGTTCCCCCAATTGTTTGTTACCGTTGTGTACATTCAACCAAAAGCTAATATAACAAAGGCATCAGAGATTATTTATAATCTGTCACAGAAACTGGAATCCATCTCCCCAGATCAGTCAATAAATGCTTCTGGTATTGACTTATATGCTGCCCCTGTCTTCATGTTGTTGCTGGACATATCTTTTTTAAAATGTGTGTAGGTCACCTAAATCATCAGAAAAATTGCCCCCCCTGAGAATTTTTTCAGGAGCCGCCACTGTGGCCAACTACAAGAAACGTCTGACCTTTGTGATTGCCAACAAGGGTTTTGCCACCAAGTACTAAGTCATGTTTTGCAGAGGGGTCAAATACTTATTATTTGATATACGTTTTTCTGGATTTTGTTGTTGTTATTCTGTCTCTCACTGTTCAAATAAACTAATAAAGAAAATTATAGACTGATCATGTCTTTGTCAGTGGGCAAATGTACAAAATCAGCAGGGGATCAAGTACTTTTTTCCCTCACTGTATGTATATATGTGTGTGTGTATTTGTTGTAGTCTCGAGAGAATTGAATATTTATCAGATACTTACGTTGGTGCGGCTGGCTCATCATCTTCATCATGAGGGGAGAGAAGAGGGGAAAGAGCACAGAAACAATGGAATATTAGACAACATGGTCATCCTTCAGAAGTGGCCAACACACTGCTCCCATATTTTCTTTCAAATGCAGATGTTGACATCTTAACTGTAATGAAATATCAAATGGATTAAATGACATGATTGTTACATGACTGTAGCAGTTTAAAATGCAGTCACATCACGTCAGTGTGAAGTATTGCAAATTTGCAACTGATGTTAACATTTTTAATGTTCAGGTTTTCTTCGAGTTCACTTGTGGATCCCACAGTATGGGTCTTTTGCATGGGTTGTTACCAAGTTCCAGTTGTCATTACAGAATATAGAAGTTATAGGAATAAAGTAGAAACATTTTTTATTTTGCCCCTTTTTCTCTCCAATTGGTAGTTACAGTCTTGTCCCATCGCTGCAACTCCCGTACGGACTCGGGAGAGGCGAAGGTCGAGAGCCTTGCTTCCTACGAAACATAACCCAGCTGATCCGCACTGCCCGCTTAACCCGGAAGCCAGCCGCATCAATGACCGTGTCAGCGTGCACAGGAGTCGCTAGTGCGCGATGGGACAAGAATACCCCTGCCGGCCAAACCCTCCCCTAAACTGGACGACGCTGGGCCAATTGTGCGCCGCCCAACGACAGCCTGGACTCCAACCAGGATCTCTAGTGGCACAGCTAGCACTGCAATGCAGTGCCTTACACCACTGCGCAACTCGGGAGGCCTAAAGTTAACTATTTGACGTCTGTAGGTCTGCATTTTTTATTTGACTGAGTCTGACAATAAAAGCTCTGAGTTGTGTAAGCAGGCTTTACGTGTACATGAATGAGCAAAAAAATATGTTTTAGTAGAATAACGTTTTTAGTGTAGAGTTGAATTACACAGCAGCATGCAGTGTGAGTGGACATCATCGCACATTAGGGTGATTAGCTAGTTAGTATAGATAACCACTCTTTCAAGGTGCCACGGTGGCATGTTTTTGACCACACACGAGAAGGAATGGGTCAGTAGGTCAGTATAGTAAACATGGAGAGTGTAAGTGTGTTCAGTAGCATGCAACCAGAGATCTGGGGCATGTATTCATAACCCATTTCAGAGTAGAAGTGCTGATATAGAATCAATTTTGCCTTTTAGATCATAATCCGTAAGATTATATAAAGACGGGGGACCTGATCCTAGATCAGCACTAAACTATGAGACGCTTTATGAATACGGGCCCAGAGAGCAGCAGCATGCCATTGGCAGTTAAATGGGGGTATGGTGGTCACAATGTGAGATGGGACAGCATGGCTGCATGTGAGACAGTCTTGGGGACAGAGGGGGCACATCTGTTCGTCCGTGCCCAATCCCCACCTTTTTCCACCCCTACACTACCATCTGAGTTCACTCACAACTAGCCCCTGGGTGCAGAGTTATCCAGTCGGGCAAAGATAATGTGTAGAATATGTGATTCAAGTCATGAAATTGCAAACAAACAAAAACACTGACTTTTACAGTGTGGAGAATATTAAGAGTATAGCCAGGGTAATATCAATGTATTCAGCAAGTTCTTCCTGTATGCCAATGGGTTGATAAGCTCTGCATTACATTTTTACAGTTTAGTCATTTAGCAGATGCTCTTATCCAGAGTGACTTTTCACCTAGTCGGTTCGGGGATTCGAACCAGCGACCTTTTGGTTATTGGTTCAACGCTCTTAACCGCTAGGCTACCTGCTGCCCTACATTTTGCATAATATAATCTAACCTGGTTGTTCACTAATGATCCCACACAGTAAAAGAAAGTGGAACCCTCACAACAGGTTCTTTAAATTAATTTGCTCTACAAAAAATCTCTACCTTTGCTTTGGATCACTTAGTAGTGCATTATCAGTATTGATACACAATTTAGCCATCATGAAGATGTACACCTACATATAACAAAGCTCTTGGGGATAGAGGATACTAAAAGGATATTTCAGAGCTGGCCATCGGCACAAGTGATGCAGAGTGTGCTGCATCTCTGATTCGGTTGATATGACCATGGCAGATAATCTACCTTCATCTACTTGTTGGGGGGGGATCACTCTGTTGCTAACCCCTGTCCTACAGCAAAGCAAGTTTCTCTCTCCCCCTCCTCCTGTAGATAAACCCTTGCCAAACTAGAGGCCTTGCCTACAGGTGCAGGAGATTGGTTGGTGTTTGTCAAAGCACTACACTGTCTTCACACTGTACACAAAGCCAATGCTTACTTTATTGGTGAATTTGCATAATTTCTGTTTAGTAGTGTAACAAATTTACTGACATATTTAACGCTGATACCATAATGGGGAGGATTATACAGTGCATACACAATTCAGACTTCAGAAATAGAAGTATGCATCATTTATCTTTTTCATCTACCCTGTCTTTTCTTTTCAGATAGCATCTACAGGATATCAATGCCTTGGGGAACCTAGAGTGCATACTATCTCTCCTCGTGTGTGTGTGTGGCGGTTTAAGTGATTTAACACTCCTATAGAAGACAAGTGAAGAAGACTTGTATAAAATGTATACAGTTATAAACAAGACGTAGCAGTGCATTTCAGTAGGCTGATAGCAATATGTTTTAAACATCAGAGACCACCACCTATACAGGAGAAAACATGTCAAACTGCGTTGGCCCCTCTAAATTGAAATGAATACGAATGGAGTAAATACATCATTTCAACATATATATTGTCTATACAAAGACACCAAACAACTTGTAGTCCAATAATCGGATAAACGGGTGTTGACATCGTGGTCTGGATGGACTGTAGTAGAAACGGATCAAATAAAAAATCATTCTCTGAAAACATGCAAGATCTCTCACTTACCAACCATTTAGATAATGATGCCATTTGGAGAGAGGGGGAAAGAAGTCATAGTAACCAATTAATTCATATCTTGCTGATATCCTGAATAAAGTTGATAGAACCATAGGCGGGTGAAGCCTCAACGGCCTTTTTGGCTTTGACTCTACACTCAAATGATTTTGTTTGACTCTAGACTCAAATGATTAAGCCTTTGTTTGACTTTGACACTTAAATCTAGGTTTAACCGTTTATATTAACAGTTTATATTATTGTATGTTATTGAGTAGTTCTGTTATTAGACTGTTTGAAAATGAACAGATATTACTCTGTAAA
The DNA here is from genome assembly GCF_020615455.1 of Coregonus clupeaformis. Classification (NCBI taxonomy): domain Eukaryota; kingdom Metazoa; phylum Chordata; class Actinopteri; order Salmoniformes; family Salmonidae; genus Coregonus; species Coregonus clupeaformis. The sequence goes on along the minus strand of NW_025534626.1, from coordinate 131,109 downwards.
AGTAGTAACTAGTTAGTAGTTACCAACGTAGGCTTCTTTGAGAATAACTTACCTGTGGGTGTGACAGGCTTTGATTGGAGTAGGGTAACAGGGATTTTAGATTCTCTACGTTAAGCCCTCAGCCATAGGCAGAACTTGTAGGGCAAAGCCAAAATAACACATCAAACTTCCCCTGATTCCCTGTCTCAAGTTATTGTCAATGAAATGAATTCATCAGTTCTCCAGATGGGTGATAAAATGGTCCCTGGTTATCATCATTAGCGAGACCGCAACGGTACTTCAACTCTTTCATTTAAAAGGTTAGCTGTGGACCCCCTCCTGGTTTCCTAATGTGGAGCATCTCTAAAGGTCATATTATCATGCAGCTAATGTGTGGCGCTGCGCTGTGTGGCAGGCAGCGGTGTCTCTGTCTCCCTTCTCAGTACTGACGGAGCGTCCAGGGAGCGTGTCCCCCGACAGAGGTCAATTATTCACAGTGGGTCTCCACTGCTACTGCTAACACAGCAGAGTCAGCGTCATTAATATTCAGCACCGTGTCTATAGCCTCCGCAACATGTTCACTTGGTAACAGTGTAATGTGTGTGGTGATGGTAGATGAACCCTGTTTCAATTGGTTCTTGATGGCTGTTGAACTTCTAGCCGAGTGCAGGCCCGTAATCAGATATTTCAATCATTGTGAGAATGTCTTTGTATTGTTCCAGGAGCAGCAGCCTATTTACTGGGTCATAATTCCCTCACGACGCCAGGACAGCGGAGTCACTCACCACCTTCTGGAGAAACTTGAAACCCCACCTCTTTAAGGAATACCTGGGATAGGATAAAGTAATCCTTCTACCCCCCAAATGTTTTTTGTTGAAAAAAAATAATATTGTAAAGTGGTTATCCCACTGGCTATAAGGTGAATGCACCAATTTGTAAGTCGCTCTGGATAAGAGCGTCTGCTAAATGACGTAAATGTAAATGTAAATCATTCCCTCTCCCTCCCTGATTTTACCCCAAACAGTACATACTCCCCTGCCGCTGTTAGCACGTTGGTCTCTTTGAGGTGAGATCGAGAACCCTTTTTCCTGTTAAGGTAATGTACTGTACAGTCATTTCAATGACAGCATCCAGTAACGCTGACAAGTATAATAATCAAACAGGCCTGACGATGACAACATGGCGAGAGGTTGTCTGTCTCCCCAAAGAGATACAATATAATACTATATTCACACTATATTTAATGTTGTCTTACCGTCCAACACATCGTCTGGCCTCTTGCGTTTTTCGTACACTACGATGATGACCACCAGGATGATGATCTCCGCTAGCACCCCCAGGAAGGGCCAGAGGGGTGCCAGGTGGCTGCGCACCCGCAGGATGGACGACACGGACTTGGTGCCAATGTGGTTGGTAGCGTTGCACTGGTATTCACCAGGGTCCGAGGTGCGGTTCAGGTTGACGATGTTCAGCTCTGTGTAGTTCTCTTTGTTGGTGATGAAGAAGCGGCCAGAGGAGTTGTCGATTTCCTAGAGGAGGGTAATTTAGCATATCAATTATTTATATGTTACAGACAATTTTACGATCACATACCAGACAGTGATCACATTAAGTTATACACCATGCGGGGTCGTGAGCGTCACCTGATATGAAAATAGGGTCGTGGGAGAATTTCCTAAACCCCCCCCCCCCCCAAAAAAAAATAAAGATGTCCCAAAGATATATATATATATATACATATTAGAATATCATCTTTGTATCTCAAAATCATTGTAATGTGGTTAACCTTAAAAATCTAAATGAAAATTCTTCAAATCTAAAATTCAACCAGAGAGCGCCCTTAGATCATGGGAAACGGCCGCACTTGACCTTTGCACTTCAATCATTCCGACGGTGAATGACTAGGCCCGCTACGCTATGAAACCACACACTATTGCAGGTACTCTGATATTACCGGAGGCAATTGATATGGTGAAAACAATGTGTGGGGAGGCAGAGGCACAGAAACTCACATCAATACCTTTGTCAGATAACACTGTTATATGCTTTTGCTAGCAATCAAGAGAGTACTGACTGAACGACTCAAAAACTCCCTAGCTAATGCTCTCAAAATGGACACTAGCTGTGAGGGCTGAGATGCCCATGCATGACTTTTGTTCGCAATACATGTCGGGGGATGCTATTCACGCGTACATATTGTTCTGTCTCTCGATTCCCGAGCATGAAACTGCACAGGGGATGTTCAGTGTGCTGTGTGGCTATATTGACGAAAAACAGATTCCATGGGATCGAATGGTGGGCTTTTGCACAGATGGGTCTCCATCTATCAGGTAGGCCTATGCACTCTGGTTATTAATGTGTCTCTCTCTACCATATGGACGCATTGTATGATACACCGAGAGCAACTGGCAGCAAAAGAGCTGAACACAGAACTCTGAGATATACTGAAGCGGGTAACTTAGATTGTACTATGCTGAACAAAAATATAAACGCAACATGCAACAATTTCAATGATTTTACTGAGTTACAGTTCATATAAGGAAATCAGTCAATTTAATCTATGGATTTCACATGACTGGGCAGGGGTGCAGCCATGGGTGGGCCTGGGAGGGCATAGGCCCACCCACTTGGGAGCCAGGCCCAGCCAATCAGAATATGTTTTTCCCCACAAAATGGCTTTATTACAGACAGAAATACTCCTCAGTTTCATCAGCTGTCCGGTTGGCTGGTCTCAGACGATCCCGCAGGTGAAGAAGCCGGATGTGGAGGTCCTGGGCTGGCGTGGTTACAAGTGGTCTGCGGTTGTGAGGCCGATTGGACGTTCTGCCAAATTCTCTTAAACGACGTTGGAGGCGGCTTATGGTAAAGAAATTAACATTAAATGATCTGGCAACAGCTCTGGTGGACATTCCTGCAGTCAGCATGCCAATTGCACGCTCCCTCAAAACTTGAGACATCTGTGGCATTATGTTGTGTGACAACTGCACATTCTAGAGTGGCCTTTTATTGTCCCCAGCACAAGGTGCACCTGTGTAATGATCATGCTGTTTAATCAGCTTCTTGATATGCCACACCTGTCAGGTGGATGGATTATCTTGGCAAAGGAGAAATGCTCACTAACAGGGACGTAAACAAATATGTTCACAACATTTGAGAGAAGTACGCTTTTTGTGCGTATGGACATTTTCTGGGGTCTTTTATTTCAGCTCATGAAACATGGGACCAACAATTTACATGATGCGTTTATATTTTTGTTCAGTATACATCAAACCACATCCACTGCACGCACACCTGTTCGCAAAACTATGTGGAGATATGGGATCAGAGCATGACAATGTTCTATTTCACACCAAGGCTTGGTGGTTATCGAGGGGGAGTGTTGGAAAGATTTTTTTTGCATTGAGAGAGGAACTGTCCGTGGGAAACGAACCCACATCCCTGCCGGCCAAACACTCCCCTACCTTGGACGACGCTGGACCAATTGTGCGCCGCCCATGGGTCTCCCGGTCTCGGCCGGCTGCAACAGAGCCTGGACTCTAACCAGGATATCTAGTGGCACAGCTAGCACTGCGATGCAGTGCCTTAGACCACTGCGCCATCTGGTTAGCGCTTAGTGGGATTATCATTTGTTTTTCAAAAGGACAATGACCCAAAACACACCTCCAGGCTGTGTAAGGGCTATTTGACCAAGAAGGAGAGTGATGGAGTGCTGCATCAGATGACCTGGCCTCCACAATCACCCGACTTCAACCAAATTGAGATGGTTTGGGATGAGTCGGACCACAGAGTGAAGGAAAAGCAGCCAACAAGTGCTCAGCATATGTGGGAACTCCTTCAAGACTGTTGGAAAAGCATTCCTCATGAAGCTGGTTGAGAGAATGCCAAAGAGTGTGCAAAGCTGTCATCAAGGCAAAGGGTGGCTACTTTAAAGAATCTCAAATATAAAATAAATGTTGATTTGTTTAACACTTTTTTTGGTTACTACATGATTCCATATGTGTTCTTTCATAGTTATGTCTTCACTATTATTCTACAATGTAGAAAATAGTAAAAATCAAGAAAAACCCTTGCATGAGTAGGTGTGTCCAAACTTTTGACTGGTACTGTACATTATGTCAGACTAATTTGCAATTGACTGTCATAGCCCCACATTAAAAGTATGTGATGGTGAGTTGAGAAGACAATCAGAAATACTGTTAGGATGTTTTTCAATTGACTGCCATAGCCCCAAATAAAAACGTAAACATTGGCTGTTAATTACATAATTACAAATATTTTCACATGGTTGAGGTCACGAGAATTTTCAGATATCAAAATGGGGTCGTGGGCAATTTTTTTGGGGGAACCCCTGATCTAGCATGAGTTATATAGAGCTGAGGAAGAGGATACGTACCATGTAGTTTGAGCCATCCAGTTTACGCCACGTCCAGATGGGAAAGGGGTAGCCAACAGACTTACAGTACAACAGAGCACTCTGCCCCTCATTCTTATTGTCACTGCGCTTGTGGCCCGTGATCTCAGGTGCCGCTAAAACAAGGGAAAAAGGGAGTGACATGCATTTGAATAAAAATTCAAACATTTTATGCAAGACGTTCCATGTTTGTGTCAAAGGTGTTCCTCGTCGGCTTCTCTAAATAACAAGACGTCAGATGATATAGTCAAGTCTGTCGGGACCCATTTTGATTACGGTAACTAACATTAAGATGAACATGAAAGTGATGGTAAATTAAGTAAGGATTTGGGGAATTGTTCTGTGATTTAGCTGTGAGGCACTGACTTCCCTGGAGATGGACTTACACTGGAATCAGTGCTTTATCACCACAGTGATCGAGGCAGGGACACATTTAGCTGTTTTATTCAATTGCCACGTTTCTTTAAAAGGTAGAGCTCATGGTTTGCTGATGCTTACTTCCAGGTCTGCCTTTTGAAGGTGTAGGCCTACATATCTTGCAGAGTTTCAGTTCATAGACGCCAGTAAACGTATGACTGAGACTTTCTTAAAGGTGAGATTCTCCAACCCAGCGACAGCCTGGGTTTTCAGACAGAATCCTCAGTTTAACTCGGCTCTGGAGCCGAGAGACAACTGCCACAGCCTTTAGCTAATCCTTGAAATTACGGTAATTCCTTCCATGCAATTAAGCAGGATCAGGGGAGAGGCTGGCCTGGTGCTGCAGCGTTTTCTGCAGTGCGCGGCGGCCGTTATCGTGGAGTATGATTGAGCAGCAGTGGCTTGAGCTCAAAGTGACATCATCCTTCCTACTGTAATTATGGTGCACACGTGCTCTCTGGCTAGTGGGGGAGGGGCCAGGTATCTCCGTCTTCGTTATCCCCAGCTCACTAACACTGACAGCATGGAGACTGACTGCCCTCTGAGTGGCGCCAAAACAGGCAGAAATCTTCCATTTCACACCCCCAGCAGCTTGTGTGATTACTGATCTACAGTGCTGCTGGGTGGATGTGTCTGTCTGTGTGTCAGAAAGATATTGAGAATGTGACACCTTCTGGTAGTCTCTCTGGAAGAGGTGATTAGACAGTCAGATTTATATTTACTGTATTTGATACCGCCCATCTCTCCACTGAATTTAAAGAGCATTTGAGCTCAAACGTGATGATCGTGTGGAATTAGTAAGGGATAATCAACGAGGGGCTATGCGTTCTGGAAAAGACGCGGAACTAACCTTCCACTTAGTTGCATTATTTTCCAGAGAATGCATAACCCCGAGTTGATTATCCCTTTTATACCATGGCTATAATTTAACACATTTACCGCTATAAATTTGTTAATTTGCATGTAGAAATGTGTTCAACATCCACTGAAGGAGCTAGCAAGTTTACTAGATAGCGACAGTAGTTGCCTTGGTAACCAAACAAACAGACTTGCTAGTTTAGCTAACCGAACCATCAGTCCCAGCTTGCTATTATGAAAATCAAATTAAACAATGCCAATAATGTTTTCAATTTGACTTTCAAAAGCAGCTCAAACATAGAACATGTAAGAACTATAGCCATTGAATTATACCGTGCAAATATACTGTGCGTTATATGGAAATAATGCATGCTCTAGAATGCCCTTCAAGCCAATCAGAAAAAGGTATTCAACAATGCCACGGTATAAATAATTATATGACACATTATCCTGTGGGCCTGTACTGTGCGGTTGACAAAAAATTGGAATTAGAAAAAAATCTAGATCTGCAAAATACATAATTGATTTGATTAAATCAACAGGGCGTGTAGAATTATCTCTTTAAAAAATTTGTAAATAGCACACAAAAAAATCTGATATATAAAAATACAAATATAATTGGGATGTGCAAAATATGCATGCTCAGGACAGCAGCTTACTGTATCATCGTAGACAATAAAGTCCTGCCATTACAAATGGCTGGGAGCAGATTCTGAGCCTTAATCCCACACCACCATCACACAAGCCTCCATCTGTTGCCTCGCTCTGAGCTGAGAGCTGGAGAGATGGGAGCGCCAAGGACACTGCAGCCGGAGGGAGCTGGGGGGAGCTCAGAGCTCAGCTGCCAGGAGCATAGAGCACACAGGCTGGCCTGCATGGGCCCCTCTACCATGCTTAATGTATGGGACCTGGTGGTACGACCGAGTATGGGTTTAATGGTATGGGACTCAGTGCCCTTGTATAAGGCAGGGCAAGACTAATTGGATGCAATTGGTCACAACTATCATGGATTTCTGCTTAGAATGATCATTCTCTTTAGCTTTTATTGAGGCTATTCCTCAATCGGTCCCTAACTGTAACAATTAACAGGAAAGCCTGCAAAAGTATCTAAATCTATCTCAAAAACGATTGTCGTGTCCATGCTTCCTCCAAACCAAGACATCAGCATCCCAAATGCAACTAACAGCATCTGTCAACAATTCAGTTAATACTTCCAGACAGTAATCAATAATGTTCAAAGGCAGTGCTGCCATGGTGTTTGTATGTCCAGCAAACGGTGTGTTGTGCATGCTCTAACAGCCAGGGGCAGCAAGCCTCCCTGCCTGCCTGCCTCCCTCCCTTCAAACGACCCTAGGGTCAGGACGCTGAGGTTTGATTGGAGATGAGGCCTGTCATCTCTCAGGCTGTAGGAAGCAGCAGAGCTGCAGAGCATACACGGTCATCACCCGCGTTACGCAACCAACCAACCACGCAGGCAGCTAGCGCTTAATACTGCCACGGCAGGCATAACAGTCAATGGCAAGCTCTGTATACACCACCATAGCAATGTCACAGCAAATTGGCTTAAGCACTGTACGTGTAAGCAAGCTTCTCTAGAACAGGGTTTTGCAAGTCCTTTCTCACCCAGAGGAAAATCCCTTATTCCACTTGAAGGGTGACCTGTCAACTTCTATCTCGCTAGGGTGTCAGTTTTTCTATAAGCGTCTTTCACGTCAATGAATTATCCTAACAGTTATGAATATGTGCTTTCAAATGTGAAACGATGTTATCCAACATATACCGTACAGAATAAGCCACTAATTCAAATGAGTGACATTATTTGACACATTATCACTAATTATCATCATGGTTATCCTTAAAAATAGAACAAATACGACACAAATACGATACCCTTGGTCCTGCGTCAATTATATGTGGTAACTGGTGCAAAATGACTGATAATCTTAATAATAATCTGTCTAATAAAAATAAATAAAGTAAATCACTGTTAGACCAGTGTGTACAGAGGAGACAGTAGCCTGAAGGAAGGTGTGTCTGTGTGAATCGAGTGTACAGAGAGAGCAGAGAAGACAGGACTCTGTCCCTCCCTTCAGCTGGCCTGTCCTGCCCTGTCCTCTCAGTGAGTGGCAGCAGCCTCCAGAGGCCAGCCTGTCAACACCACAACACATCACCGGACCAACATCTCAACGTCTGTCACTGGAAGGGGATCTGTTCACAGGAAGTAGCTCTAGATTGTGTTATCCATCAAATCCCTCATAGGATAACTTTATCTCTCTCTTAGGTATGGCAGAGGGTCAAATGACAGTATGGATTAAAGTGGAGGCCAATTATAAAAATCAACAGTGTATCTGTCATTTGTTTATACCGTGAGTGAGATCTGGTGGTCGGGGAGTCTTACCTTTTACCTCAATAGTGGCGTTGGCGTTGGGAGCCATTTCAAACGTGTAAACACACATGTACTCCCCTGCATCATCTGACCTTGGTTTCTTGATTCTGCAACAAACCACAAAATATCAGTTACTCCATAACTACTACATTGTAGAATAATAGTGAAGACATCAAAACTATGAAATAACACATATGGAATCATGTAGTAACCAAAAAAGTGTTAAACAAATAAAAATATTAAATATTTGAGATTTGAGATTTTTCAAATAGCCACCCTTTGCCTTGATGACAGCTTTTCACACTCTTGGCATTCTGTCAACCAACTTCACCTGGAATGCTTTTCCAACAGTCTTGAAGGAGTTCCCACATATGCTGAGCACTTGTTGGCTACTTTTCCTTCACTCTGCTGTCCGACTCATCCCAAATCATCTCAATTGGGATTAGGTCGGGGGATTGTGGAGGCCAGGTCATCTGATGCAGCACTCCATCACTCTCCGTGGTGGTATAATTGCCCTTACACAGCCTGGAGGTGTGTTGGGTCATTGTCCTGTTAAAAAACAAATGATAGTCCCACTAAGCCCAAACCAGATGGGATGGCGTATCGCTGCAGAATGCTGTGGCAGCCATGCTGGTTAAGTGTGCCTTGAATTCAAAATAAATCACAGACAGTGTCACCAGCAAAGCACCCCCACACCATAACACCTCCTCCTCAATGCTTTACGGTGGGAACTATACATGTGGAGATCATCCGTTCACCCACACCACGTCTCACAAAGACACAGCGGTTGGAACCAAAAATCTCAAATTTGGATTTCCACCGGTCTAATGTCCATTGCTCGTGTTTCTTGGCACAAGCAGGTCTCTTCTTCTTATTGGTGTCCTTTAGTAGTGCTTTCTTTGCAGCAATTCGACCATGAAGGCCTGATTCACACAGTCCCCTCTGAACAGTTGATGTTGAGATGTGTCTGTGGCATTTATTTGGGCTGCAATTTCTGAGGCTGGTAACTCTAATGAACTCATCCTCTGCAGCAGAGGTAACTCTGGGTCTTCCATTCCTGTGGCGGTCCTCATGAGAGCCAGTTTCATCATAGCGCTTGATGGTTTTTGCGACTGCACTTGAAGAAGTTCTTGAAATGTTCTTTATTGACTGACCTTCATGTCTTGATGATGGACTGTCATTTCTCTTTGCTTATTTGAGCTGTTCTTGCCATAATATGGACTTAGTCTTTTACAAAATAGGGCTATCTTCTGTATACCCACCCTACCTTGTCACAACACAACTGATTGTCTCAAACGCATTATGAATGAAAGAAATTCCACAAATTAACTTTTAACAAGGCACGCCTGTTAATTGAAATGCATTTCAGGTGACTACCTCATGAAACTGGTTGAGAGAATGCCAAGAGTGTGCAAAGCTGTCATCAAGGCAAAGGGTGGCTATTTGAAGAATCTCAAATAAAAAATATATTACTAATAACTCTGGATTAGAGCGTCTGCAAAATGACTAAAATGTAAAATGTAAATGTAATATATTTTGATTTGTTTAACACTTTTTTGGTTACTACATGATTCCATATGTGTTATTTCATAGTTTTGATGTCTTCACTATTATTCTACAATGTAAAAAATAGTAAAAATAAAGAAAAACCCTTAATGAGTAGGTGTGTCCAAACTTTTGACTGGTAGTGTATATGCAAAGACAATACTCATTTTCTCTAATTCTGTTGTCTATCATTGTGCATCACCCAATGATGCATGTTGTGTGGAAGTCCTTAGAGTACATTGTTAGCACTGTGCTGTGTTTTAGGCAGCCAGGAGAGAGGAGAGGTTAGGACGGGGCTGTCTGTTCTGGGGTTAGCCATTAGTAGAGTACTGAGATGTAATGTGACAGGAAGGGAGCTGCCCAGTGGTCTCATCATGTAGCTGCCCGCGCCTGGCTGGGGAGAGTCTGGGAGATGTCTATGGGGGTGTTGTGCAGTACAGGGGCTGGCTGCTCTGCTCTAAGCTCAGGGGCTGCTCTGATGGCTATGCCCTGCAAGGGATGGAGCTGCCCAACAACTGTTTGTGTCTGGATGTCTTCTCTGTGTCAATGTTTTCACTAAAGGACTTGGCAACATTGCTGTTATTTCCATCTCAGGGTGATTGGTCTTAGTGTTGATCGTCTGTGTGACAATTGGAAAGGCTTTGTTGAATGCTCTAGCAAGAGAACTACAGAATACATAAGGACTAACATGTACTCTGTGTTCTTCTGCTCATTCCGTGTGTCTGTGATCTCCACTCCATTTTTCATCCAGAAGCTCTCTTGTTGGCCTTCGTGGGCGTTGGTCAGGTTACACTGCAGGGTGACAGGGGGCCCTTTGGTCTCCGAGGGCAGGATGATCTGATCTGACGCATTGATCTTGGGCTCTGAAACACACAGAGAGACAGCAACCCCTTATCATTGAACCAGGGCTCAACACTATACCAGAACCTGTAACTATACTAACTATTCCCCACACACAGATCTGGGTGGGAGTTGAGGCAGGAACATAAGACAACAAAAACACACATACATAAAGATAAACACAACATGGAGCGGCAGGAAAATACATGCAACACTAAACCCTGTATCTGTCTTTGGTTCTGTTGTTACCATACAATAGAGGGACTCACAAAATGAAGTCTGTAAAAGTAAAATGATGATTAGTCTCCCTACAGACCTATAGTACCTCTGTAGTTCCCTCTCCCATTTTGAGATGATAGATAATCATATTGACACTACATTTACATTTTAGCAGACGCGATTTACAAGAGCAATTTGGGCACATCGACAGATTTTTCACCTAGTCGGCTCAGGGATTTGAACCAGTGACCTTTCGGTTACTAACCCAACTCTCTTAATCGCTAGGCTACCTGCCGCCCTACATACTCCTCTGTACACGCTGAACTAACAGTGACTTACTTGACTTCCAAATAACTGCTGTCCTGTCATTCAAACCAAAACCAGGAAGTGAATAAGGTATAATCTTCAGCAAACCTATGGGGTGGTAGTAGAATCAATAGCTAAACAGAAGAGGACAAAGTATATAACCGAGGCAAACAAATGAGATGAACAACAGCTTGACTACTGCTGCACTACACTATAACAATCCCTAGCTCTTTGTTAACAGAGCAACACAAGGGTCCATTTCTCAAGGACATAGAGGGAGGCTCAGGCAGGATGTTTCATCAGAGAGTGCAGGCAGGCAGGCAGCCTTGGGTAGTGAGGAAGCTCCCCCCACTCCCTCCCTCCCCCAGGGCGGGCCAGCCATGGCAACCACGCAACCCCACTCTAGAGGATGGAGGAGTATAATAATCTTACTATTGGCTGCTGCTACAAACTTCCTAGTAGAGAAGGGGGAGGGGAGGGGAGGGGGAAGGAGGAGGGTCTCTGGGCCCTGGCTAGTGACTTCTATTAGCATTCATGGCACCTACTCCTGCAGTTCTGTATACCCAATAGCTAGAGGGAAATCTCTCTCTCTCACTCTCTCTCTCTCACTCTATTGCTCTCTCTCTCCCTCCCTCTAGCTCTCGCTCTCTTTCTCTCCCTATATTGCTCTCTCTCCTCCTCCCGCCCTCTCTCTCTCTCTCTCTCTCTCTCTCTATGGCTCTCTCTGTCTCCCCTCCTCTCTCTCTGCTTCAGAACCCCTATACAGACCACTCAGCCCACATAGTGTGGCATCCTGGGAATATACACAGACTACACAGAAATAGTTCATTCAAGAAATGTGCATTAGGCATTAAAGGCACAGTGTTTTCCATAGGAGGTTTCCTCAGCTCAATAGAAGGTCATTTGTAGGACACCTGCTCAAAAATAGAATGAATCAGTGATGTCATGCACAGCACACAGGCACTGACCCACGTGGCCACCTCTGTGTCTAGGATTGTAAAAGCATAATTACATTGACACTGTTACCCACTCATAACAGTGTAATACATTATATTCCATTATGACCTGCATCCAGTCCTAGAGGATGGTGCCAGTAATGGCTATTTCTTGCTGACAGAGGGAGGATGTTTGCCCACTTGATCGGTATGTTGAGCCAACCCCTCCTCCCTCCCTCCCTCCCTCCCTCCCTCCCATGCATTAAACAACTCAGCTATCAGCTATAACACAATACAGGTTGGGAGAGGATTAAAACCAAATCACACTGAGGCCTGTGTCGACTAGTTCATTTACTGCAATTAAATACACTGTTGATTAAACTGTTACCTAAGCTAAGGAGTTTATTACAAATGTAGTAACTATATAAGAGTTAATCAAAAAACGGCCTTGACTTTGGAATGGATCTCCAGATCTATGCACAATCACAAACTAAACGGCTAAAACAAGACAAGCACATATTTGAAAACATTCACGAAGAACTATACATTATCATCTCCTTTGGTTCAGTGTGTATAGCCTGTTATATACATGTCATATACACATATTATTACATGTATATAAGAAGAACGTTGACACTCAGTAATGACAGAATATATTGGATGACAAAAGGTCTGACTCAATTATTAGAACATGTACTGATTTTTTTAGGAATGAATATCTGCTCATTTTAGGAATGCATATCTGTCTTTTAAATAAGAAAACATTGAATTTACCAATTCCATGTTAGCTTGATGATGGAAACATTTCTACAACCAGTAAACTGAGATATCTACTGTAGACCTACTGTACACGTCTCAAGCCAGCTGGTGGAGTGAAGTGTAATGGGCGTGAGATTAGGCAGTGTGTACATGTAGCCCTTGCAGTCAGATAGTAGTCAAACAGCATGGTAAACACTGTGTATGACAGACAGATCAGTAGTTAATGCTCAGGAGATGAAGGAGCTGACTCCGGTAGTAAGCCTCTGAGAGTATCTGGCTGCATGGCTGTGACTAACAACATTCCACATCTCTCTGCTCCAATGGGCTGGGCACTCACTGGAGCGTGCACTCATTAAAAGGGTCCAGTTGACATTCAGTATGTTTGTATGCAATACAGCAGAGAGGGGAGAGGATATAATGTCATTACTGATTCACGCTCAAACACTTAATAACGGCTAAGAAGGCACAAGGTCATACAGTACACAGGCGAGTCCAGAGAGAGACTGTCTGTCTGCTGTAGCAATGAAACCAGCTCTCTCAAATCTAGAAAGGAAAAAAATAATTTAAGAACCTCACTGGGTTCTGTCCTTTATTGGATTAGGGTGAGTCAAAACAAGGGCACGCTTTACACTTGGACAGCTCCCTCCTTGTGTCTTCTTAAGTCCCATCTACCCCTTCCCCATTACCAGATGCTAAAATAAGCGGCACAACTTCAAAGCGCTGCGATGCCTAGGCTACATGGTGCAGACAGGGCAGAATTACACTGGGCTTTGAAGTAAATAAAACAACCCACACAACACAAGAGATGAGACAACATTTCAACTGAAAAACACAAATCACAAAATAAATACAGAAATAAATGGATGAAATTAGGATGTTTTGAGAATAGGGAAAGAAACGGGACAACTGTCGAAGGTCACATGAGACAGAGGAGAGGGCCAGAATGGCCAGGATGGGCTATATGTGGGGAAGGAGAGGTTGGTGTTGGAGGAAAGATGGGGTAGGTGGACAGAGACTGGGGAGGTTTCTGGGTTTGTGGTAATCTACAACAAAACACTCAGGGTTTTGGGAGAGGCAGGAAATCTACGGAATTCTGAGAATCCTCAAATTCTGCAGGGGGAGGAGGGAACACTCATAGGAGCTATCAACATAATAGAATAAAAACACAAAAGGTAGTACTTATAGGATGAAATAAAATACAACGTCTTCCAATTTATTATACAGAAATAAAACAAAGACAAGTCTTTGAAATGAACAAATAACAAGGTGGTGGTTGGTGTTTTGTTTTATTTCTGTCTTTGCCAGGGACAGCTGTGGTGGAGGTGTGAACTCCATTTTTTTACGGAGTGGGGTGGCGGGACAGGCACGGGGTTGTTTGTTCATTCACCATCTAGGTACTACAGGACATAGACCACTCACTCTGCAGCACTGAAATGGTGGCCTGGGCGCGGATCCAGGTGATGGCGGGGTTTTGGCGCAGGTCGTTGCGCCGTGGGTCGTTGCTGGCCCGGCACTCGTAGGTCCCGGAGTCCTCCAGCGTGAGGCGTGTGATGCCCAGCACGCTCACCCCGTTGTTGCCGTAGGCCGTGTTGATGGACACGCGGCGCTTGCGGGCGCCATCCCACAGCTGCTTGAAGGAGTCGGCGCGGTTGATCTCTGCATACCACCACTGGATCTCCGGGGTGGGGTTACCGACCACGTCGCAGTACAGCTCAAAGGTGTCCAGCGTGAGCTTAGTCTCAGACATTGGCGACTTCACAAACCCAGCTGGAGAGGAAAGGTGTGTTGGGGAGGAGGAGAGGGGGGTAGAAGAGGGGTTAGAGTGGAAGAGGGAGGGGGTGGAGAGGCCAGGGGATGTAGGTAGGAGTAAATCAAAAAGGGATCAGTTGGAAACAAAAGAAGAGGATGATTAAAGGTAAATCAAGGAAAAAGCAAGCTACAAAGCATAAAGTGGCAGGAAAAAGTCGTTGAGTATAAGAAATACAGTTTATAAAAGAGGAAGAGATTTGTGTGAATGAGAAACAGGTTAATGGCCCCTGAAACCCAATGTATCACTATCCAATGTTACTCTATCATCCCTGGACCAATCATGGCCACACGACCTTCAGCTGAGGTCACAGCCAACCAATCACAGTCTCTGTCATCAAGCCACCTCTGGGATCTCACCAGGGTTTAGGATGATATTACTTCCTCAACATTCTGGATCACGGCTCTCTCAAAGCTCGTATTTCATTCCCTACAGTACTCAAATTGCAGAAAATAAATAGCTGCGCTTTCCATTATGGTCAGAATAATACAAATATTTAATTTAGCAGTCTAACAAATCAAGCGGAATTCAGCAGAGTTGTATATTTTCTGTGTAAACAACTAAAATGGATTTACAGTGCAAAATATGTTGACTACTCACACCATTGTGAAATGTTTAAAGATTTGAAACTACTAACGTAGAACAACATAGCAAACTGACATGCAGTAGAACTAGGAGTAAATACATTTTCACATATGGACAACTTAGTCAAGACATGTTTCTTCATCTCATCAATAAGTGATATTTTCTTCCTATCTGTCAACCTTTACATTGCATGCAGAGATTACATTCCTGCCCCACAATCCACTTAAATAGATTCAATATTATATCTGACAGTCACTGAAACACACAGAACTATACCCCTGTGAGTTTCTGAACAGATATTGCATAATGGGAAGCCTTTGCTTTCTTGTATCTCTTTGATGTTAGATTGAAATGACAACTGACTACAAAGCTCCCTGTTTACAGAAGTGTTTAGTTGGTTTGCCACATTAAGGAAACTCATGTTGTGTGATGTGACAGTTATGTCAAAGGGCACTGCTTGAGCTGATGGAAAGCCATGTGACTACTTGTAACATTGGCTGAGTATAATTTCTGTCGAGCCCTATGAAGCCATGATGAGGACCTTATGTACAGGCCATTTTGAGTGCTTTATTCTGGTCAAATGAGAACTGAAATAGGGAACTGCTCTAACAGCCAATCTGGTTCGGAACATAACTGACTCAGTCAGGAATCATAAATGTGTTGAAATGCATTGAAGCTGAAACAGCAGATGTTGCATGTGCTTTGAACCCCACGCCTGATGACTAGTACTGTAGTGATTTATTCTTCTACAGCAAGACATGCATTCTGTCTGTTTTCAATCTGATTGTCTGTGGGTATATGCTGTTGTTGGTAACTCTATAAATGAGGTCATCCATCCTGTGATTCACTATCAGCTGGAATCATCACTGTGTGTATGTGTGTGTGTGTGTGTGTGTGTGTGTGTGTGTGTGCACGCCATTCTCATGACATGAATCATACTACCACTACACATCAATGGTCAGCGCCTACAACCATATGCCAGCATTCTAGCACAGACCCAATGCACTCATCAATCTGAAGCCAAATCACCTGGGCTGTGCCTTAGGGTTCAGGCCTGTTGCAAGGCCTCCATTGTCTGCCTGCTCTATGCCATGTGTCCTCGGATGAACCACAGAAAAGACCGCCACACCCTAACCCTAACTCTGCCTATGCTGAAGGCAAGAGAGACAGGAAGAGATAGCAGAGCAGACGGTCTCTCTGTGGTGCTATAGCCGTGTGTCTTATTACAACAGATTACAGGCCCTCCCAGAACAGCCCAACTTGCTCAACAGTAATGTACTGTATCCTCAGCACATGAGCAGATAAGTGTCATGAGCCCTCTCACTCCACTGGGTTACCACCTTAAGTTGTTTCCACTCTGCTCACCACTCTCTCTCTACTCAGCCTAACTAGCTCCACCTGTCCCTGCTCTGCTCGGCTCTATTACTCTGCCAGCTGCGCTGCATTACCCACTAACCTCTCCCAGTATTTATAGCCCTGTCTTTCAGCTCTCCGGTGTCAGATCGTCTGCAAAGCTCACACCCGAACCTGTTTGCTCGGGCCTCTGGCTCACCCTGGTTTTGTGACCCCGGACCTGCCTGGTTTTTGGATACTCTTCTGCCTCAGGAGATCCAGACCTGCTTCTGCCATTACGACTCCTGACTACTCTTCAATCCCGGTAACTCTGACCAGCCTTCTGCCTTGCTACTACGTATTTTGGATCTCCCTTGAACTGTACTGCTGCCTGGTTTCATTCCGCCCGTTGTGTCTGTGTTTCCTCCCCCCAGGACTTCTGGACCACCAACCACCGGCGTCATCGGACGCATCGCTGCCACTGGGGGAGGCACAGACCCAGCACATCGGACGGGATAACCCCTGGAGCCTTCACTCACTCCCTACATCCCTTTCCCCTTAAGTTTAAATAAACTTTCTGGTGTGACGCAATTGTGGTCCTCTTGTCGTCTGTCTGAACCGTGACAGTACGATCTGACCATTATGGACTCAGCGCACACTTCCCCCGACATGGAAACCGAAGAACCTGAGCAACCCACCGCCATGCTACGCCTGGAACACACTGAGAGAGAGCTAGGCCGCATGAGCGGCGACATCACCTCTCTGCTTCAGGCCGGCACCAACAGCATCAGCAGTTCCAGCAGCACCAGCAGCAGTCCCAGCAGCAGCAACAACAACTCGCCATGATCATTCAACTCCTCACCAACCTGACCCCAGCCAGTCTGCCCACCAGCCCTGCCCCGCGAGTTACCTGCCCCGGTCATTGCAGCCGCTGCTCCGGAACCCAAGATTGGAAACCCCGAGCGGTTCAACGGCGATTCTACCCAGGTCCGGCCATTCCTGACTAGCTGCCGACTTCAGTTCTCCTTGCAGCCAAGGACCTTCGCCACGGAGGGGCTAAGGTTGGGTATGCCATCACTCACCTGACGGGCCGAGCTCGACTCTGGGGAACAGCAGAGTTCGAACGTCAAACCCCCGCATGTGCAACCTTCGACCGGTTTGCCGAGGAGATGCTGAAGGTGTTTGACCTGGATTCACCAACCGCAGAGGCGTCTCGTGAACTGTTCAGTATTCGACAAGGCAGACGTACAGTCGCAGACCATTCCATCGACTTCCGAACCCTGGCTAGACGAAGTTCTTGGAACACACCATCGTTGGTGGACGCGTTCTTCCATAGTTTGGCTGACTATATCAAGGACGAGTTGGTCTCCCATGAACTGCCTTCCACTCTTGATGAAGCCATGCACTGACTGTCAGGATCGACAGAGGGATACAGACCCGTCGTCGTGAGAGGGGGGGCGCCAAGGTCCACCTACTACCGGCATTCGGAGAGATCCGACTGGGCTCCTGTCATCTACTGCCACTCACCCAGTTCAGCTTGATCAGTCTGAGCCTATGGAGATTGGGCGAGCCTCTCTCACTCCTGCAGAGCGCCAGCGACGCTCACCTCAAACCTCTGCCTCTATTGTGGAGGTGATGGACATCGTGTGGTAACCTGCCCTTTAAAGGGCCGAAGCTCACCGGGCATAGGGGAGTCCGGTTGAGTTCAATGACCATCCAGTCCTCCGACCGCAAACCCCTGCTGCAAGTTCACCTCCGCCTCCCTGACTCAACTCACACCCTGGCTGCTCTGGTGGATTCTGGCGCCGAAGCCAACATAATGGACATCAAGCTGGCACGCCAACTGGGACTGGAGAACCTCCGTTTGACACCTCCTATTCCTGCCCGGGCACTGGACGGACACTTACTCGGATCGGTCACTCATGTCACGGCCCCGGTCTCGATGGGTCTGTCCGGGAAACCATCAAGAAACTATCCAGTTTCACCTGCTCCCCTCTCCAGGCCAACCCCTCATCCTGGGTTACCCATGGCTCCGCCGGCACAACCTCAGCTCGACTGGGTGACCGGGGTGATCAGGGAGTGGGAGAGGACTGCCACCGAACCTGCCTGCTTGCCGCCGCACTACCCCCTCGGCCAGTACCTACTAACTCCGCTCCTGACCCCTCCAAGGACCCTGTGTCGATTCTGCCAAGTCCCTGCATCGTTGCAGCTCTGACCTGGGCTGTTGAGGAACAGGTGCTGGAGGCTCTCCGTAACCAGCCAGGTCCCAGCACTTGCCCAGCTGACCGCCTTTGTCCCCGAAGACCTGAGGTCCCAGGTCGTTCAGTGGGGACATGACTCGCCTAGCTTGTCACCCTGGCTCCACCCGCACTTACAACCTGCTCGCCCAGAGGTTCTGGTGGCCCTCTCTGAGGAAGGGATGTGCGGGAATTCGTCCAAGCCTGCCCCATCTGCAACCAACACAAGTCGTCCTGCCAGCCCCCAGCCGGATTGCTGCAGCCTGCCTGTGCCCAGGAGTCCGCTGGTCCCTGCTGCGCCTTGTCCTCCTCCTCCACGGCTCGCCGATGGTGGTCTGGTTTACACCGTCCGCCGCCTGCTTCGGTCCAGACGGAGGGGTAGGGGTCTCCAGTACCTCATTGACTGGGAGGGCTATGGACCTGAGGAAAGGACCTGGGTGCCAGCTAGTCGGATTGTGGATAGGACTCTCATCACCGCTTTCCACCAACGGCATCCTGATCAACCTGCAATCCGTAGGGGGCCGCCCCAGAGGGGTCTCTAACCGTCCTGCCCGCCTCGGCTTCCTGTCCTGTGCCTGATCCTGTCTCGGGACCTGTCCCATCTCCCGACCACGGCCCTCCGGCTTCCTCCGAGGATGAGGACGTTCGCTCGGGACCGTTCGGGAGGAGTTCTAGCCCTCCTCCGGCTCCCCTCCCGCCCGGCGTGGTGTTGCTCTTGGGACTTCTGGGGCCGTCCCCTTGGGGGGGTTCTGTCATGAGCCCTCTCACTCCACTGGGTTACCACCTTAAGTTGTTTCCACTCTGCTCACCACTCTCTCTCTACTCAGCCTAACTAGCTCCACCTGTCCCTGCTCTGCTCGGCTCTATTACTCTGCCAGCTGCGCTGCATTACCCACTAACCTCTCCCAGTATTTATAGCCCTGTCTTTCAGCTCTCCGGTGTCAGATCGTCTGCAAAGCTCACACCCGAACCTGTTTGCTCGCGCTTCTGGCTCACCCTGGTTTTGTGACCCCCGGACCTGCCTGGTTTTTGGATACTCTTCTGCCTCAGGAGATCCAGACCTGCTTCTGCCATTACGACTCCTGACTACTCTTCAATCCCGGTAACTCTGACCAGCCTTCTGCCTTGCTACTACGTATTTTGGATCTCCCTTGAACTGTACTGCTGCCTGGTTTCATTCCGCCCCGTTGTGTCTGTGTTTCCTCCCCCCAGGACTTCTGGACCACCAACCACCGGCGTCATCGGACGCATCGCTGCCACTGGGGGAGGCACAGACCCAGCACATCGGACGGGATAACCCCTGGAGCCTTCACTCACTCCCTACATCCCTTTCCCCTTAAGTTTAAATAAACTTTCTGGTGTGACGCAATTGTGGTCCTCTTGTCGTCTGTCTGAACCGTGACAATAAGCTGCCTAGTGGGGGGAGGTTACTAGGCGCCTACGCATAGCTGTCAGTACTGCGTTAAAATGAGCTGTGCCTAACATTTCATTATTACAATATAACCTAGATACTTAGCGTTTTGGTTGGGCAAATAATGTATTGTTCTGTATCAGTTTGTAACCAAGAGACAGAGTTTATACTGTAGGCTATAATTTTCAATTTGAGGTCAAACACTTCTAGCTATGCAGCCACTGTGTTTCCACAGCTAGAGCCAGTGTGTTCTCTACACAACTGAAGCCAAACACTCTTTGGTCTGGTCCACCCACAGTAAGATATTCCAGAGACTGAACAATAAATGCATGGAAATCATACCGTCCCATACCCTGGCAGCAACAGTTAGAAGGCAGCTGTAAATAATAAGGCAATAGGAAAAGGGTAAATGATTTGGGTGTGGACATGATCCAGCCTACCCTGGCCTGATTTACACAGACCAGAGCCTACACAGACCTTGTGCCATCTTGCCTGAAGCCCAGATACATGCAGAGTAATTAGTGTTTGTGTCTTTCTCCTGAAACATCTGGGCCCATCTAGCTTCAGCCTCCACCCCCCATGATCATCCCCCATCACAGAGGCTAAAGCCCAGCCTGGACGCCCACTGACTCTGCTCAGGCTGCCTCTGAACTAAAGCATCCGCTGAGATCAAAGAACTGGACCAGCCTCACATCCTCCACTCTTTTGGAGGGCAACAGAAAGTGATGGGGACCAGGAGGTTTTCATAGAAGAAAGTAGCCTGTAATGTCGTTAAACGGATACTATCACAATTACATTGGTGATGTGAATGAAATGATACAATACGAGGAAGGATACATATACAGCACAGACTGAATCACAAGGATCCATTAATCTCTGTTTATTCTGTAAGGCACTTCATTATCATGTCATATAGCATCATGTAGAGGTTACTGTGGTGAATAGATCCTATCTGAGTCTGTGTGGTGGCCCATCACACATGTGCCCGGCCCACTGAATGAGTTGGGGAGCTCTCTCCCCTGAGGACTGAGAGCAGAGCACACACATCACCAGGCAGGCAGGCTGTGGCTCTGAGTCACCTGCCTGTAACCTGCCTCCCAGTCCCACAACACAGACACACCGCAGCTAGAAAACCCCAAGGGCCACTGCACTGGCTACGTGCAGGGCATTTATTTATGTTTGGGCAGGGTGATATGAGTATCACCTCTGTGTACTAGTGTGTGAGGACATCTATAGTTGGATAAAATACAAACAAACTCAAAATGGGGTATACAGTGAATGTTGAATTTGATATTGAAATCATGGGCATTAAAGAGCTAGCTGTAGTATCAGTATACTGTGGTGTGATGCTCCATTGTCTTAGCTAGTATATCTGACTTTTGTAGGAGAGCCAACTTAGCTGGCTTCCAAGCATCTGGTTAAGAGGTGTTCCACTTGGCCGATTGCCCAAGGTTTCAAAAAGCCTTCTGCTCTGACAGTTGTAAATGAGTCGCTGCTGTGGGTTGAAGGATGATGTATTTGTTTTTGAGCTGCTCTTAACACATCGATGGGTGGGCGGCTATAGATTTCCTCATTCGTTTTAACAAATCAACAATAATCCTTGATGCCTGCATGCATTAGAGTGGTGTTGTGGATAAATGGCAGTTAGCAACAGCACAGCAGCTGAGATGAGAGGGAGGAGGTGACCTCTGCCATCTTACTGTAACTACTCAGGGACAGCCATTCAGGTCTTAGAGGGGAGCCACAGCTATTTAATGAGAGTTAAATTCCAACCCCCCCATCCCCAGCTGAAATGGGCTTATCCCCCTCAACCAGCAAACATTTCTCCCTGATTAACCCTTTCAGGGGTCAAGATGACAGACAACCCGGGCCCTCTGTCACTGTTCAAAGCTAGCATGGTTAAGATAACATATGCCACAGGACTGGCTGACACTCATCAATGTCACCATAACAGTTTGTGACAACAACTATCAAATGAGGGGTTTTCTTCACTGGACACACTGTGATAACACATATTGTCACCACAAACAAATCTCCCAGAACGAATATGCCACACAACCACATATCAACCTTAAGTCTTATGTCTCCATTTTGTTTAACATTTCCTCTAGCGTCTTCCATTTGGGTATCATCATCAGTAGCTAAAGTATGTCTGGTGTGTACTGTGTTGGAGGCTGTGGGATGCATGATGCTGTTGCCATCGGTGCAGTATGTATCATGTTTCACAGTTGGCTGGTGTGACTCAGTGGAAGAACTGGCTTACGTCCCACAGCACATTTTCCGGTCTCACAGATGTGTCCTTTACTACTCAGAACATGGGCAGTGATACAGCATGGACTTACAATTACCAAGCTACACTGTACCTTGCAGTTACATTGATTGAATCCCTTATTAATTGTAAGAGAGATGCCATTTTAGGTTTCTTTTTATAATGTTGCCTGGCCCTGGTTCAGGGGATTTGTTCATGAAACATGTTTAGTGATAGAAACTTGGACGACAAACTGTCTGTGGCTTTGAGCCACACAAACCTACTAATACTGTACTACATGAAGAAATAATGAGAGGTCGTAGCTCTCTATCTTATAGCAAAATAACAGACATTGCATGTTTTTAGAGCAGCATTTTGTTGATGCTTGAGTTTATGTTTCTATTGGTAACTCACATCAAAGGAATTCACATTGTGGTCTGTATTCTATGTCAACTCAAAAAGAGGATATTATACACATAAATGTCCTAAACTAGAGTATGGCTGTTAAATTGTTCATAGAGGGAGATTATGCATGATGCATTGCCATAAGCAGCATCTTCAGGTTAGGGAGAGAACCCCCCCTTCATATTCCTCATGCATAAAGAACAACGCCCTTTAAGAGCTTAAATAGTTCACATGCATCTAGTGAGTCTACAGAGAGCCAAGCAGCTGTGCACAGGGATGCTGCTGTCCATTAAGAGTTAATGGACTCACTTTCACAAAAGGACATTAAAGCCACAGTTCTCTGTGCTAAGGGTGCTGTGTCTCCGCTCTATAAATAGCAACTGGCAGCAGAATGGACCAATGCTATTTACAGTCCCCCAGATATCTGTTGCTGAATCTCAGCCATCTATGGTTGGTCGGGCTCCCCAAGCATATAGAGGCATAATGGCCTCAGCTCAGCTCCCACCACTGTTTCACACATATTGTACTGTGATTAAATATCCTGCTTTTATTAATTACACTTCTTTACACGTCATCGCCCCGAATCTGAAATATTGCTGATGAAATCAAACGTGACATAGTGAAGCCTGCCACGTTACATCACTCACACTAAATCCAGACTGAAATATGAATTCATTTGTTTGGAGGGTATACCCATATTTGTGCGACCAAATAGCATCAGTATAACATCCATGAAAATATGATTACTGTATTTATATAACAGCCTCATAAATGTGTTTTACAGTATCTAGCTACAGAACTGTATCTCACTAGTGTCTAAGGAAACCTGACATAAACAATAATAAACATTAATAAATCAGTAGGCTAAAAAGAAAGCTGTGATGTATCAGTCTTCACCAGTTACAGTGACTCTCAGACAGACACAGAGTGACAAGGTAGCACCAGTCTGTCTCCCACAGCACCCTGGGAGTCTCAGCAGAGCCCATAGTGAAGTGCCACTATGAGACCCAGGGAGTGGGCACTAACACTGGGCAAAGACTGGAATGCATTCACTTGGGCTTTACCAAACAATAGGAGGGCTTAGATCTGACTTTGTGGATGGGGACCATCAAAGCGTGTCCTCATACACACATAATTCATCCACCAGATCAATGAATGAATGTACACTGAGTATACAAAACATTAGGTACAACTGCTCTTTCCATGACATAGACTGACCAGGTGAATCCAGGTGAAAGCTATGATCCCTTATTGATGTCACTTGTTAAATCCACTTCAATCAGTGTAGATGAAGGGGACGAGACAGGTTAAAGAAGGATTTCTAAGCCTTAAGACAATTGAGACGGATTGTGTGTGTGCCATTCAGAGGGTGAATGGGCAAGACAAAATATTTAAGTGCCTTTGAACGGTGTATGGTAGTAGGTGTCAGGCGCACCGGTTTGAGTGTGTCAAGAACTGCAACGCTGCTGGGATTTTCACGTAAAACAGTTTCCGTGTGTATCAAGAATGGTCCACCACCCAAAGGACATCCAGCCAACTTGACACAACTGTGGGAAGCATTGGAGTCAACATGGGCCAGCATCCCTGTGGAACACTTTCGACACCTTGTAGAGTCCATGCCCTGACGAATTGAGGCTGTTTTGAGGGCAAAAAGGGGTGCAACTCAATATTAGGAAGGCATTCCTAATGTTTTGTACACTCATTGTTCACTAGTAGTAGCAGGGTCGGGGTCAATTCCATTTCAACAAAGTCAATTCAAGATTGAAACTGAAATTCTAATTTTTTTCTCATAGAGAAGCATAAAGTAGAATTGGAATTAGATTTGGAATTTCCATTTACTTCCTAAATTGACTGAATTGAAATGGAATTGACACCAACCCTGGTAGTGAGAATAGTAGAGCCAATGATGGATTTCTCTATTCCGCTTTGAGTTACTATTGCTGTACAACTTCATATTACAATCTTTCTGTGTTCTCAGTGCTAACAGTCCTTTAGCAGATGCTCTTATCCAGAGTGACTTACATTAGTGCATTCATCTTAAGACAGTTAGGTGAAACAACAACATTTCACAATCGTAGCAAGTACATTTTCCCTCAACAAAGTAGTTATCAACAAAGTCAGTGCTAGCAGGAAAAGACTAGTGAATTTTAATTTGCTTTCTATAGGCCTATAACACAATCGAAAATTGCTACTTTTGTCATTGAAACAATTATTGTTGTAAAATATACCAATAGCTGGTAGTAGCTCAGCTCTGAGAACATGCATTAGCCTGTGTTTTGTGTAGAGGCTGCCTCTGATTGGTGTGCCCCCTCTGGGTGACAGAAGTGATTCACCGGGATTGGCCATCCATCAGGGGCATGTCAGGGAAGGCAACCCTTAACACGCAATGATGAGGAGGCTCAGACATCCTTCATGTCAAGCAAATGTGTGAACCGTGTGTTCATCAAAGACTTAAATAAATACACTTGGATGGCCCATGGAGAGACAATTGAAATCAGTAAAATGTGGAAACAAATTGGTGATAATAATTTGAAAGGTTATCCACCATATTGTGGAATAAGATATTATAACCTTCAAACATGTAGGCTACAGACAGATAATCTAGATGTGTTTTGTTGAAAGTTGTGTATATGTTTTGAGGTTATCAACACTCTGCCTTGAGCCAACAGTGGGATTCAGAAGCTTCAATTATGTAATAGAATCTCAACTCCACTGACACACAGAGAGAAACTAATGGACCTAAATATTTCCAGAAAACCAAATATGCTGTTTACAATCATGCAGATTGTATTTTGGGGGCAGAAAACGTGTCATGACCTTTCCAAATATCAACACTGTCACTAAGAATGATATCAATGACAATGGCTGCCTATTAATTCACATGAGATGTAGAAATGACACACACACACACACACATAAAGTGGAACGTTGACCTCTTTACATATGAAAGCCCGATGATTTATTTGTTGTTGTGTTCTAGCCAGAGAGAGACTATGGGCTTAACGGTCCTGAATCGTGCAGACTGTTTGGCAGGTTCTTCAACAGTCCACTCCATTACGCTACGAATGCACTACGCTGCTCTTCTTCACAACATAACAATACGTACATCCCAAACACTAAATATGCCAAAATCAAAGCGTGTCAACAATCTGTTTATTCAGTAATCTATTTATCAATGAAGACAAATAATTCAAACCCAGCTGACTTCGTGGAGACTAAGGAATTCCAATGTATCCATCAAATAGTAATAATATAATACTAACTCCAAACATAACGAAATAGCTAATAGAGCATATATTAGGTAACTCCAAGCAAACACAACTATGCTGTCGTTTGCTGTAACATATTTATGCTCTGGTTTGCACTAGGATATTCATCTAGTTTCAATCCATTTGCCTACACTATTAAATAGAGAATCGTGTGCGTAGGGAAATGGTCGTAGAAAATATGAGCACCCTAAATACTGTGAACAGAGTTATGTAAACGAATTTGTTCTAAATAAATACTATATTGCGATGCGTAAATGCGCCCATGCCCCTCGTATTTGACATTATGTCAAATGACAGACATCATCAAATCTTTAAAAAAAAAAAAAAAAATAAAACATGTTCTCGAGTCACAGTAGGCTACTCATTGGAACAATTAGCAAGACATTGTGTCTGACTGCGATTGTGTACAATCCCGGGCATGGTCACATCTTTATTCTTACCGTTTTGAGCCGAGACGTAATGCAGCATCAAGTTTCCAAAAAGGACCACAGCCAACATCACTGCATTGGGCTGCATTCTTGGGGTTCGATGAGAGGACCAAGCAGGGACTCGACAAGGTGATTGTGGGAGATGAGATATTGATCGCCGAAATTAGAGATCTGGTCTAAAGGTGCATAGCAGAGTGGATGCGGAGTTCTTTAGAATGATCTACGAAGGCTATAAAGATAAAGTCCTCCGGAAAATAACAAAATGAAGGCAGCAAGGAATGGTCCGGGACAGGCCGGTGGCTCCGTCAGGGATGCTGATGTAGTAGGGCCATAAACGGAGCCTCCTTCATCGGATTGCGGAGGAGAGGTCTTTCGATGTCAGTGAGAGAGTCCACGGATGTAGTTCTGAAGGATCATAGATGCGCAGACCGATGCGCATTTGCGCTCATAGAAACGAGGCCCTTTAGTGCCGAAAATAAAGATGCACATTTGACAATCATTCCGAACATGCACGAATTATTGCCTACGTCAATTTGATTTATTTTGAACGTTTATTGAGTCAATCATTTTTATTGACAGACAGTCCATTGACATATGGAATTTTAGCATTGAAATGTGGCGCAGGAAAGCTTCACAAACGCGAGCAACCACAAACGCGAGCAACCACAAACGCTCGCGCGCAAACACACACACACACACACACACACAGAGAATGAAAGTGGTCACTTCAGGTGGTTTATCTCTGAGTAGACCTCTTGACCAATGACAATTATAGAGGCACTGATAATTGCTATAATTGCAAGGGATTCAGGTAAATCATCAATGCACCATCTGCCTGAGGGTAAGTAATTATAGGCTATGGTTTAATCTTCACAAATGCCATGCCCCATCATAATACTGTAAATCCATAGGAAACAGGTCACTTGGTGGTAACAACCCTACCATGAACCACACATAGCAGCTCATTTGACCAGAAGACATAACCCAGGATACAGCAAATCCAGGCTACTGTACTGGACTGTGTATCAATCAGACAGACCCTAACTAACATGGCCTCCCTGTAATCCCTGTATTCCGGAGCTGTGCAGCGGTGTTACATGGGCGACATCTGGTGGTTCATTATAGAAGATAGAATTCAACTGAATCATACTGGGCATATTGTGTTGTGTGAACATTAGCAGTGGGGAAATTAATATACTTAATGGGTATATTAATGTTTTTTGGAAATAAGTGGTATATTAATGTTTTTTGGAAACAAGTGGAAAACACACTATGATAAATGAAAGGCCAGACAATGGCAACCCATTCAGTCAGTGTGTATACAGTACACATGTCATGTCCATTTGAGCGACACTGTTTAAGTAGTACTGTCCATATTCTGATTCTGTGGCTAAATTTATCTGCCGCACTACAGTATCCGTCGGCCATTGCACTGTGAGTATTTGTGTGCTAGAGGAAGTATTGTAAATGGCTGGTCTTCTCACCCAATAGCAGAACAAACTGGACTTCCCTCCACTTTACTCTCCTCCCTCTAGTTTATCTGTGGAAGAGTACGTTTAAAATGTAACCCCACCTGAAACTCCCCCACCAGCCAATCAGCTGGGGAAAGGACAGTGCCGATGACACACCCTCCTTTGTTCAAAACCAATGAGAACTGTTAATCACGCATCACTTAACTGTTGCCAATGTGTTCACAACGATACACCCTCTGTTGGGCTTTTTACCTCTACTACTCAAATTTTTTGGTCTATTTAGTATGGAAAGTAGACAACAATGGCTTACCAGACTGAAAAATGAACTTAGCAACAGTCCTCTGGTCTCCAATGTGGCTTTTGGATTTATCCTCATGGGACTAGAGAAGCTGGTGGAGCTGGAGTTTGAGTGTCCTTGCAATCCTAAATGGAACGGAGTGTTTTCATCTGCCTTCTTCATCATTCCTGCTGTCATGGCCTTCACGTTGATGCTGATCATTCAAGGATGCAGGTGCGATACGTGGTGCCGGAAGTCTTTTTCCAGTTTTGTTCCTGCAATCGTGTGGCTGATCTTGTTGTTCCTCGATGGCCAGTACTTTGCTTGTGCAATGACAGACTGGAAGGGCAGATTTGTCATTGTTGATAAAGCAGCACCGCAGAAATGGTGTGAGCCAACTAGTGAGGGAGACGTCACACCGCAAGAACTAATGCTCCGCTCACAGCAGCTATTTGTTGTGTCTCAGGTGAGTTTCCTTTCATGCATATCACATGCATACTACATTGTTACATGCATATGTTTCATTACATGAGGTGGAATGAGGAGCTAGGGGCCATATGTATCAAGCGATTCAGAGAGGGAGTGCTGATCGAGAATCAGGTCCCCCCTGTCCATGTAATCTTATTAATTAAGATCTAAATGGCTAAACTGATCCTAAATCAGCACTCCTACTCTGAAACTCTTAATACATATGGCCCCTAGCTCCTCATGTTACTGCACAGCTCTTACCTGTTACAAAGCGCTCTACTTATGTGGGGTGGTGTAGTTGTGTGTTATCAATGACAAAGATGTCTAGCCTATGCATTGCAGTCACATGTAGGATGTTATTCACCTTATTCGCTCTTTATTTCTGCCCCCTGATGTATCAGGTTATAGGTATATTTCTTCTCATATTCATCTGTGTGGGACTCATAGTATATGTGATCAGAGAGAGCTGCCAGCAGGATTCTGAGATGCAGGATGCAGACGTGCTCAGGATGAGCTCTCTGAGAACCAGGACGACGTGAGAGGACAGGCTCCTCCACCACCACCACACCTGGCTGGCCTGCCCGCTGAGCCAGCTCTCAGATGGTTCTGATGGCTCTGAGGCCCTTGCCATAGCTCATGCCTTGTGTGGAGACTTTGTAAATGACCTGAATGGACAGCTTCGTTTGAAAGTACTCTTTCTATTTGTAAATAAGGATTTTTGTGGGATTCTTTTTAATTTTTTACCTTTTGCATTTTCAATGACCCCGTCATTCAGTGAGTGAGTGCATGTCATGAGACGAATGAAAGAAAAGGCCACACATGGTTGCATGCTGCACCCATGGAACGTACATGAGAGCAACATACGTGTATACCATGTGCAGGCTTTTCTTTCATTTATTATCAACCGCATTTGGCCAAGCAACAGTGGGGAAATTTGGGATGTGCATATCACTTACAGACTCTCACACTCATATCATGGACCTGCCTTCAATGAAAAATACGTTTATGCAGTCATGTAGACAATTTTATACTAACTGGTTGAGCCAGTTTTAATTTGTTGCTTCATGATGTCAGTACCTCATGTATATTTCCTACATAAGACATTTGGACTAATTTCAGACCCAGTTCTAGGTCATATAGTATGTATCTGACGGCCATATTGCAGCTGGGCTGGGCTACGCTGCACTTTGCTTCCTATGGTGCCCATTCTGGCCATCTGAAGGTATGTAATAAAGGACTGGTCTTTACCCTGGCTGGGAGGAGTACATCTCTGGACTGGCCTTCTCATTCTGTTGTGAGGCCCATCCCATCACTCCCAGACCACTGAGTCCCAGGCCCAAACCCAGGACCAGCTAAACTACATACAGTAGTTGACGTTATTCAGAGAAAAAGGATAGCTCTCATACTAAGCAGAATATGTACATGTAGCACTGTTGAAAAGGAGTCATGTTATGTGTCATCTCATATGTAACACTGGATATTAGGTTTAACCAGGGACAAATTCAAATGTAACAACTGGTCATACCCACAGTCTGTCTGTACAATGCATTTTTTATTAAATAAATTATTTATTTAATGAAAAAAGCTCAGGCTTTTGTACAGTGATGTAACACGTGCAGAATACAATATTATTACTTTTGCTTGACTATCAAAACAGAAGTTATGCCATAATTTATATGATCAAATATAATACATATGAAATGCTTTTGGCTGCAGATGTAATAAGATGAGAAAAAATAAGAAACCCGCACACTGCTCTTGATAGTATCACTGCTCTTGAATAAGCTTTACGTATCGACCTCAAGGCCTTCAGAAGAGCAGTGTGCGGGTTTCTCCTTTTTTCTCATCTTATTCAACTGTTACCATGCACCTGTAAAAAAGATAGCTCAGATGTTCAAGTGCCTTTTGATCTGCAGATGTAATAAAACAACGCTATTATCCATCACTGTCAAGTATGCAACTATCCATTACGCTAATAAGTGGTATCAATCTCTCTTGCCAGTAAATAATGTATTTACATTTTTGCTTTCTCAATGAAACATGTATTGTATTTGTCATTGGTATTTTGCTATTCAAGCCAATACACAATGGCCTTCTCAAATCATTTCATTCATGTTTCATTTTTCGTCTACAACACATCCTGAAGCATAAACACCTGATGATGGCAAAAGTAGTCAGCAGAATAAGTAGCACAACAGCCAGTAAAAACAACACTACATCCACAGAGTGGTAGGAGTACCAGGGCATTCTGTAGGACTCTGTACGCAGGTGAGCAGCACCCTTGTGTCTCATGACAAACTCAATCCAGAAGAGGGCAGTGTCCAGGGGCTCCATTGGCACGTCCCTGTGTAGCCTGGAGAGTCTCTGCATGTTCATCCTGTAGGACGGCTCATCCAGAACTTCCTGTAAGGCTTGGGAGAATATGTTTCTATCTAGTGTTGCTAAATCCACAACCTTTGCTACACCCTTCACTTTCATTCTAGAAAGATTGTCAGGTTGGTCGAACACCAGAGGAAGGCCTACTATTGGAACACCGTGGTAGATAGCCTCGAAAATCCCATTTGTTCCTCCGTGAGCTACAAACAGCCTTGTCTTTGGATGTCCTAACAGATCATTCTGAGGCATCCAGTCAACTAGTAAGGTGTTGTTGCCCAGAGTAGCTGGCCTGTCTCCTTTGTACCTCCAGATGACCTTCTGAGGCAGTTGGGCAAAAGCATCAGCTATCGCATCAGCTATATCATGTGGAAGCTGTCCAACTAAAGTCCCCAAAGACATGATAATGACTCCATGCTCCCCAGAACTCTGAGCAAACCCCTCCAGTTCTTGGGGAAGAGGCTTGGCAGGTTTACATTGGAACCCTCCCATATAGATAACATTAGGCATGGTGGGACGAGGGAATTCAAACACAAAGTCAACTCTCATGAGCCAAAGATCAGCAGCTTGAAACAATGAGAAGTAGTCGACCCCAGGACCAAAGTAACGACTAACCAAAGCGGAATAATGAGGTCCCACTGTCTGTCTGTACAGATGCTGCCTGATGACATAAACAAGGAAGTTATGGACTCGCTCAAAAAAACTCATCTTGTCTGTTAACTCTGCAACAGGAAATGGAACATAAGATAGCGGAGAGGGAGCAATAGCAAAATGACCCTCACCATGTACTGTCCATCTAACATTGAAAACAAGGGGCACATTTAAATGGTGCGCCAGCACAACGCCTCCCCCATTTGCTGGGTCTGTCAGAACCAAGTCATACTTGGTTTCTCTAATAGACTGCATCAACTGTTTATTCTCTAACATTTGGATTACCATCTCACACACTTTGCGGTGCATTTCAGAAAATCTGTCCTTCAACTCCATGTCCAAACTAAAACGAGTCCAAGCAGACTTTCCCTCTCTCTTTATCTGTATTTGTCTTGACACAAATGAGCTAAAGAATTCCTCATCAGCTCCACCTGGAATATCAATTGTAATTGAACTGTAGTGAGGGGAGGTTTCCTTGATGTACCAGCTGTCTGATGGCCGTATTACTGACACACTGTGACCTCTTGAATGCAGCGCTTCAATAATGACCTTCATGTTGACCCAGTGGCTGCCCTCTTGAGGAAACACCAGGACTTTCCCACCATGGACAGCAGGAATTGAGATTGTCAACAGGGTAGCAATGAAGATACCATAGAGACACATCTTCACTAGCTGCTTCACACAAGCATGCATCAATTGTACCTGAAATATACAAAAATAAGGAGTAAATAAACCAAATAAAATTATGTTTTGACATGAGAAGAATTAAAACAGGCTTGATAGTGAAGCCTACGTTTTTGTTTTCTAGCCCTACCTTAAAGTTTAGACAACTTTTTATGTCAAAAGGTTGATTACGTTACGTAATACAGTATCATATTTCATTCTGAGATAAATAATTTTTTTCTCCGTTAAAAGTATTGAACGGTAGGACATTTTCAAATTCTATAGATTTTGCCGATGAGAAACCTATCTTACATCATAATATTAGGCTACACGTTAACATTGTATTATCTTTGACAGTAGCTCCGAATAAATCATCTGTCTTGACAGTGTACACAACCAACGTCACGACAGAATCCATACATTCGGAGCTAATTTAACTGTAGGCTTACGTTCCGGTTTTCCTCCAAAGAATTTGAAATGAAGGCTATTTCAAAGCCTATTTGTCTGTAAATCAGTTCGTTGGTATTTGTAATAATCTCGGAAACCATAGAGAAAGAGGCGAATTCAGTATAGTATAATCTCTAGACATCCGCGTTGCCCCACCCGCAATTTTCAATAACTCCGGTTTTTCAAGACCGTACACTTGTCAGTATATAGAATGGGCGCGTTCGAGCAGATCACTTTTGTCAAGTCGGTCACCGCCTTTTGCATTATAGGGATACAAATTGTTAACTAGGTGGGACTTCCTATGCGTTAAAGTAACTGTCCATTGTTTCCAGATTTCTATTAAATATGACCTATAATTAATTACAATTTGAGTGAAAGAGTTTTCCTTCCAATTTTTTTAAAATTAAGTATGTTAAAAAAGCAGTTTTTCTGTGTTGGAATGGTGTGGGCGTACCCCAACAACAGGATGGTGTGGGCATATACAGGTTATAAAAAATATTCATGCGAGTAGACCGCTGATTGGCCAGCTCATCCTCCTCAGGAGGATGACATCATCCTCTATGAGGAAATAGCAAGCATTTGTGAAACGGTCTGTTTGAGTCACAAGTTTTAGGTAGGGTAGTGTTTTTTCTCCCATTTATGCTTTAGCCACAAATACGAGTATAGGAGTCAACAATATTATTTGGGTATGTTAACAAAATATGAACTTTTAAAAGTGTGATTTTCACTGGATAGTTACTCTAAGGAAGGATCACATAATTTAATCCAGGTCATCAAGATGGATCAGCCAATGAATTATACTTGTGAGAAAACATTCCATAACTGCAGGTGGCAGTAAATTGGCTTTATACCTGTTCAAACAACACTCTCCAGGTGGCAGTATGCACACTTTCAGTTTCTTTACCAACTCATAGAAGTAGAAGAAGAAGAAAATTGAATACTTCAAAATGGGGATGGTCTCAATGGTGCTGCCTATGCGCTCACAGACACCATAATGAGACAGATACAATGTTGCGTCCTCTAACTATCTCGATGGTTTGTAGGAAATGTGAAGAAAGTGGAGAGTTCCTCTTAAAGGGGAAATCTGCAAATGGTATGTACATTTTTTTTCTATTAATAATAATACCCATTCATTCTTGAAGAATATAATTTGTCAATGCCTCATTTAGTTAAACTGTCTTACCCCATTAGAACCAAAATATAACATTGTGTTACTTAATTGTTTATAAACAAACACTTTATAGCCTCAAAACAAAGTTCATACGTATAATTTTGATCCCATGAATGGTCCAAAGCTCTGTCTATGAATTTTAGCATGGTTTCATTTCTCCAGCCCCATCCCTCAGCTGTTTACCAAAACAGTGGTGGGGTGTGACCGCTTTGTTGTTGTAGGAACTGCAGATGACCTCTTTAAATGCCACACTGTGAGATGGGCATGAAATAATAATAAAAAAACATAGCCAAATACTGGACTGAATGCATCCATGATGTTGTCACATGCAAGAAGCACTTGGTTTCTATGATTGGTTGTACATAATTTGTTATAAATGTAGTGCTCAAGAATGAGATTGATAAGATATGATATGAAGTTATAGTCCACAATAGGCCTACAGACACAGTCAAATATATTGGCACCCTTGCACTTTACAATGGAGTGCAATAGAGCAGAATGTTATTTTTCTCTTTTCAAAGCTAGTAGAATGGCTATCATTACCCTGTAGGCAAAACATTTTTTTTTGGGGGGTCCGTGCATTTGCAAATCAAATCAAATCAAATCGAATGTATTGGTCACATACACATGGTTAGCAGATGTTATTGCGAGTGTAGCGAAATGCTTGTGCTTCTAGTTCTGACAGTGCAGTAATATCTAGCAAGTAATATCTAACAGTTCCACAACAAATATCTAATACACACACATCTAAGTAAAGGAATGGAATAAGAATATATAAATATATGGATGAGCAATGTCATTGTCAGAGCGGCATAGGCTTAGATGAAATAGATAGTATAGAATACAGTATATACATATGAGATGGGTAATGCAAGATATGTAAACACATGAGATGGGTAATGCAAGATATGTAAACATTATTACGATAGTATAGAATACAGCACGATAGTATGTTATGATTTAACTGGATAAGAACCCAAATGCAGACAAGTACACCAAGCCAGATAAGTTTTAACAGGTTTATTTACAATGTTCAAAGTCCAGGTTTCCAAATATAGGGGAAGAGCAAGTCCAGGTACAGGGAGGGTAACAGATCCAGATCAGGGCAGGTGTGGTACCGTAATGTCCTAGTGTCCGTGGTGAGTCCAAAAGAGAGGTCGGCAAAGGAGAGCAGGATGGTGGTGGCAGGAGTGAAGCGGAGGCAGGAGTCAGGTTCCAATATCTGTGGCACAGGAGAAAAAGTAAATAGAGCAGGCCAAAAACACAAAGAGCAAAAATAACCAGGTTGAATCGGCAGCGAGACTAACATGGTCAGTCTTGACTATGATCTGACGATGAGTGGCAAGTTTGACCGGGTCTTAAAGGCTGAGGTGATTATGGTGAATGAGCTGCAGCTGGAACCCTGACTCCCGCACACCAGACTTCACTCCTGCAATCAAGGACAGACAGAGGGGAGGGAGAGAGCAGAGAGAGCTACCTAGCAGCAGTAGGCCTAACAGTACCCCCCTCTCACGGACGCCACCTGGCGGCCGACGGGGTTTATCGGGATGTAACCTATGAAACTCTCGGACCAGAGCAGGATCCACAATGAAGCTCCTGGGCACCCAGGAACGTTCCTCAGGACCATAACCCTCCCAATCCACCAGGTACTGGCAACCACGACCTCGGCGGCGAACATCCAGAAGTCGCCGGACAGTGTAGACCGGACCCCCCACCCACGATCCTGGGCGGAGGAGGGGGGACGAGAGGGCGGGCACAGAGGGCTAACCGACACAGGCTTAATCTGGGAAACATGAAAGGTGGAATGAACCCGTAGGGAGGCAGGAAGCTGTAGCTTAACCGCGCAGGGGTTAACAATAGACAGTATCTTGAACGGTCCTATAAAACGAGGCGCCATCTTCTTAGACTCCACCTTCAATGGAAGGTCCCGTGACTTCAGCCATACCTCTTGACCAGGAGAGTAACCGGGGAGCCTGGGACCGGTGACGGATTGGCTTGCCTCTGCATGTACGCCCGAAGCTCGGGACAGAGCTACCCTGGCCTTCCTCCAGACCTTGAAGCAGCGGCGCATGTGGGACTGCACCGAGGGTACCGCCAGTTCCCTCTCTTGGGAAGGGAACAGGGGAGGTTGATAACCCAGAGCACACAGAAAAGGAGACAAACCAGAGGAAGCGTTAGTCAAGGTGTTATGAGCATATTCCACCCAGGGGAGCATGGAGCTCCATGACCCAGGGTTAGACCCAGTGACACAGCCGAAGAGCGGTCTCCATCTCCTGGTTCGCTCTCTCGGCTTGCCCGTTGGTCTGGGGGTGATATCCAGAGGACAGGCTGGATGTAATGCCCAAAGCTTTACAGAAAGCTTTCCACACCTGGGAGACAAACTGGGGACCCCTGTCAGAGACAATATCCGTGGGTAGACCATGAGGAGCGGAACACATGTTCAACCAAAATCTCAGCCGTCTCTCTGGCAGTGGGCAGTTTAGGTAGGGCCAAAAAATGAGCGAACTTAGAAAAAGCGATCAATCACCGTAAGAATGACAGTCTTTCCAGACGAGGGGGAAGTCCAGTGACAAAATCCATAGCGATATGCGACCAGGGCCGGCTGGGTATAGGTAGAGGTCGTAGATGACCGCGCTGGCCTGGGTGGAGTTTTTACTTCGTGCACATACCGTACAAGCAGCAATGAAGGCTCGAGTGTCCGCCTCCATCCTGGCCCACCAGAACTTCCGTCGCACAAAGTCAAGGGTCCGCGAAACTCCAGGGTGACAGGTAAGGGAGACGAGTGAGCCCACTGAAGTACCTGGGAGCGAGCAGACTCAGGGACAAACATCCGGTTAGGGAGGACCCCTCCCAGGGTCAGCTTGATGATGTTGAGCCTGTCTAACAATCCCCTCGATGTCACATGTGATGACCGCAATACTGCAGGTAGGAGGCAAAATGGGTTCAGGGTTACTACCAGTATCAACAGCCGAATGAACACGAGACAGGGCGTCAGGCTTGACGTTGCGTGACCCAGGACGGTACGACAGAGAAAAATTGAATCTCCCAAAAAATAGTGCCCACCTGGCTTGGACGGGGGGTTGAGCTGCTTCGCTGACTGGAGGTAAGCCAGATTCTTATGATCCGTCCAAACGATGAAGGGTTGTTCCGCCCCCCTCCAACCAATGTCGCCACTCCTCGAGAGCCAGCTTAACGGCGAGCAGTTCACGATTGCCAACATCATAATTCCTCTCAGCCTGAGAAAGTTTCCTTGAGAGAAAAGCACAGGGATGCAGTTTGTTATCTTCAGGAGAACGTTGTGACAACACCGCACCTGCCCCAGTGTCGGATGCATCCACCTCCACGACAAACTGGCGGTCGGGGTCCGGCTGCATCAGAATGGGAGCCGAGGCGAGCGATGTTTCAGTTCTTCGAACGCTGATTCGGCCCCTTCATTCCAAGCGAACGGTCGTGAGATGGAGGTGAGAGCGGTGAGTGGCGCCGCAATGCGGCTGTAGTCCTTGATGAACCTCCTATAGAAGTTCGCAAACCCCAGGAATCGTTGAAGTTGTTTTGCGGGTAGAGGGAGCTGGCCAGTCCGTGACAGCAGAGATCTTAGCTGGGTCCATCCGCAACTCCCCTGAGCTATGATGTAACCCAAAGAGGTCTCAGACACATGAAATTCACATTTCTCCATCTTCACAAACAGTTTGTTCTCCAACAACCTTTGCAACACCTGGCGCACATGCAGTTCATGTTCCTGAGAGGACTCTGAGAAAATCAAGATATCATCCAGATAGACAAAAACAAACCGATTCAACATGTCCCGAAGGACATCATTGACTAGTGCCTGAAAAACAGCAGGGGCATTGGACAACCCAAAAGGCATAACCAGATACTCAAAATGTCCCAAGGGTGTGTTGAAGGCAGTCTTCCATTCATCACCCTTACGAATGCGCACCAGGTGATACGCATTTCGTAGATCCAGTTTCGTAAAGATGGTAGCACCATGAAGGAGGGGAAAAGCAGAATTAATCAAAGGCAGAGAATACTTGTTCTTAATGGTGATGTTGTTAAGTCCACGGTAATCAATACAGGGTCTGAGGGTCTTATCCTTCTTAGCAACAAAAAAGAATCCCGCTCCTACAGGTGACGAGGAAGGACGCATAATACCTGCCGCCAAGGAGTCCCGAATGTAGTTCTCCATAGCCTCCGTCTCCGGCCGGGAGAGATTGTACAGGCGACTGCTGGGGAGCGGGGCTCCTGGCTGGAGGTCAATGGCGCAGTCGTAAGGCCGGTGAGGAGGAAGAGAAGTAGCTCTGTGTTTGCAGAAAACGGATGCCAGGGTCATGATACACGTCAGGAACAGCAGAAAGATCCATGGACTCCAGTGGAGGTTGAGGCACAGTACTGGCAGGAGTCTGAGCAGAACACAAACAATTCACATGACAAAATGTGCTCCATGAAACAATGCTACCTGTCACCCAATCAATGTGTGGATTGTGTCTTATGAGCCAGGGGATACCAAGGACCAGGGGAGTCTGTGGGCAGTCGATAATATAGAATTGAATGTTCTCCTGATGATTTCCCGACACTCTAAGACAAACAGGAACAGTCTGATGGGTATCCGGGTCAACAATTGTCCATTTAGACCCTTAGCCTGCAGCGGACAGTCCATAGGAACAGTCTCCAAATCCATTTGTTGAGCCCACTCTCATCCAAAAAGCTTTCGTCGGCACCAGAGTCAATCAGCGCACTAACAGAGAAATTCTGGGACTGCCACTGGAGGGATGCCTGGAGCAGAATGCGGGAGAAGAGGAAGAATCCGCTGCTCGGCTCACCAAAACTTCTCCCATTAATGATGAGCCGGCCCTTTTCCCCGGACGAACTGGGCAGGAAGGAACGAAATGACCAGCTTCTCCACAATACAGGCAGACCCGAGCCTGAATACGACGTGCACGCTCCTCTGAGGACAACCGTGCACGACCCACCTCCATGGCCCGGGTTCAGTGCTCCTCGTATCGACTCGGGGAAGACACGGCTCTCTCCGTAGGGACGATGCAGGGAGGAGTTTGTTGATGACAGACAGGTTGCTTGGAACTAACACTCCTCTCCCGGCGGCCGCTCCCGAATCCGATTATCCAACCTGATAGTGAGTGAAATAAGATTATCCAGCGTAGGCGATTCATCATATGACACCAATTCATCTTTTAAAGTCTCAGACAAAGCATTGATGAACACTCCTTGTAATGCCTCGTCATTCCAACCACTCACTGCTGCTAAAGTCCGAAACTCCACTGCCATCTCCGCCACACTACGAGCCCCCTGCCGAAGAGAAAACAGCCGTTTCGCAGCCTCCTTGCCTCGTACGGGGTGGTCAAAAACCTTCCTCATCTCCGTGGTGAAGACAACGTAAGCGTTGCAGATGTCCGACTGACTCTCCCAGACCGCGGATCCCCAGGCACGCAGCAGAACCGCTAGTAGAGTTGATAAGGTAGGCAATACGGGCTCTTTCTGAGGCGTAGGTGAGGGGCTGTTGTTCAAACACTAACGAGCATTGAGTCAAAAAATCGCCACAGGTTCCCATGTTCCCGTCATAGCGCTCTGGAGCAGGAACAAAAGGCTCTCGGATCTGGGCTGAAGGGGTAAAAGGGCAGACACTTGATTGGAGAGTAATTGAACCTGATTAAGCAGCACCTGACTGTCCTCAGCAATCGTCTTAAACAGGGTATCATGTTGGCCAAGTAAAATGCCCTGATTGGCTATGGCAGTCCAAATTTGAGTGCACTCTGGGGTGGTATCCGAGCTACTGTCTGCTGGGTTCATGTTGGTCAGATCATACTGTTATGATTTAACTGGATAAGAACCCAAATGCAGACAAGTACACCAAGCCAGATAAGTTTTAACAGGTTTATTTACAATGTTCAAAAGTCCAGGTTTCCAAATATAGGGGAAGAGCAAGTCCAGGTACAGGGAGGGTAACAGATCCAGATCAGGGCAGGTGTGGTACCGTAATGTCCTAGTGTCCGTGGTGAGTCCAAAAGAGAGGTCCGGTAAAGGAGAGCAGGATGGTGGTGGCAGGAGTGAAGCGGAGGCAGGAGTCAGGTTCCAATATCTGTGGCACAGGAGAAAAAGTAAATAGAGCAGGCCAAAAACACAAAGAGCAAAAATAACCAGGTTGAATCGGCAGCGAGACTAACATGGTCGTCTTGACTATGATCTGACGATGAGTGGCAAGTTTGACCGGGTCTTAAAGGCTGAGGTGATTATGGTGAATGAGCTGCAGCTGGAACCCTGACTCCCGCACACCAGACTTCACTCCTGCAATCAAGGACAGACAGAGGGGAGGGAGAGAGCAGAGAGAGCTACCTAGCAGCAGTAGGCCTAACATAGTATAGCATACAAACAAATACATGTGTGAACAACTAAAGTTATTTTTTATTTCAACTTATTTTAGAATAAATAATGAATTGTGCAAAGGTGCCCATATATTTTACCGCATCTGTATGTGTTGCATACAACCCAAATAAATGTGTAATTCACTTGTTTGTCGTTTTGATAAGGTAGATGTGCTAATTACTTGAAATCTTACAGAGACAGAGACTATAATACGGTCATCACTATCTAGGCATGTGGCAAAGTCATAAACCCTGCTCATTTCTAAAATTGTTCTTCCTAAAATCTGATTTTAAACCTAACCCTTACCTTAACCCTAACCTTAACCAAACTGATAACCTTATGCCTAACCATAACCTTAAAAGATACTTTTTTGTTTTCAAACATAAAAATTAAAAAGATTGGTCTGTCAAACGAAAAAAAAATGGTGTACTAAAATTACAAAAAGTTAACTCAATTAACTCTGACAGCCCTAAAAAATGTATATACAGTGCCTTGCAAAAGTATTCAGACCCCTTGGATTTCATCATATTTTACTGTGTTAAAGTGGGATTAAAATTGATTTAATTGTAAAAAAAAAAAAAATTCAGCAATCTATACAAAATACTCTTTAATGTCAAAGTGGAAGAAAAATTCTTAAAAAAAATAAAAAAATCATAACTAAAATATAGTCGTTGCATAAGTATTCAGCATTATTTGTTTAGGCAAGCATAAATTAGTTCAGGAGTAAAATGTGTCTTAACAAATCACATAAGTTACATGGACTCACTCTGTGTGAAATAAAAGGAGTTGACATGATTTTTGAATGACTAACCCGTCCTCTGTCTCCATACATACAACATCTGAAAGGTCCCTCAGTCAAATATTGAATTTCAAGCACAGATTCAACTACGAAGAACAGGGAGCTTTTCGAAAGCCTCATAAAGAAGGGCAGTGATTGGTAGATGGGTAACAATAACAAATCAGAGATTGAATATCTCTTTAAGCATGGTCAAGCTAAAGATTATGCTGTGGATGATGTACTAAACCACCCAGACACATCAACGATACAGTCTTCCTTCTGAACTGAGCTGCAGGACAGGAAGGAAACTGCTCAGGGATGTTACCATGCTTTTATTTATTTGCACCAAAGAAAACAAGTGATAGAAAACAATACAGATACACATTTTTTTAATAAAATGGTGTGCAGGTGGGGTTGGAAGCCCATAGGCTTATATGAAAACCAGACCACAAAAAAAACAATATAGAATACATGCAGTTGAAGTCGGAAGTTTACATACACTTAGGTTGGAGTCATTAAAACTTGTTTTTCAACCACTCCACAAATGTCTTGTTATCAAACTATAGTTTTGGCAAGTCGGTTAGGACATCTACTTTGTGCATGACACAAGTAATCTTTCCAACAATTGTTTAAAGACAGATTATTTCACTTATAATTCACTGTATCACAATTCCAGTGGGTCAGAAGTTTACATACACTAAGTTCACTGTGCCTTTAAACAGCTTGGAAAATTCCAGAAAATGATGTCATGGTTTTAGAAGCTTCTGATAGGCTAATTGACATAATTTGATTCAATTGGAGGTGTACCTGTGAATGTATTTCAAGGCCTACCTTCAAACTCAGTGCCTCTTTGCTTGACATCATGGGAAAATCAAAATAAATCAGCCAAGACCTCAGAAACAAATTTGTAGACCTCCACAAGACTGGTTCATCCTTGGGAATAATTTCCAAATGCCTGAAGGTACCATATACAGACCAAAGGACACATTTCCACCGGTCTAATGTCCATTGCTCGTTTTTCTTGGCCCAAGCAGGTCTCTTCTTCTTATTGGTGTCCTTTAGTAGTGGTTTCTTTGCAGCAATTCGACCATGAAGGCCTGATTCACACAGTCTCCTCTGAACAGTTGAGGTTGAGATGTGTCTGTTACTTGTACTCCGTGAAGCATTTATTTGTCTGCAATTTCTGAGGCTGGTAACTCTAATGAACTTATCCTCTGCAGCAGAGGTAACTCTAGGTCTTCCTTTCCTGTGGCCAATTTCATCATAGCGCTTCATGGTTTTTGCGACTGCACTTGAAGAAACATTCAGAGTCCTTGAAATGTTCAGTATTGACTGACCTTCATGTCTTAAAGTAATGATGGAAAGTCGTTTCTCTTTGCTTATTTGAGCAGTTCTTGCCATAATATGGACTTGGTCTTTTACCAAATAGGGCTATCTTCTGTATAGATAAATATAAAATATAGATTTGTTTAACGCATTTGGCTACTTCGTGATTCCGTATGTGTTATTTAATAGTTTTGATGTCTTCAATATTATTCTACAATGTAAATTTTTTTACAAAAATAAAGAAAAACCCTTGAATGAGTAGGTTTGTCCAAACCTTTGACTGGTAGTGTATATGTCTTTGTTTGTTAAAATGTGTGTGTGCATGTGATTTGTATGAGAGTTAGGCTATATGGAGGAGATTACTGAGTAGTTTGGTTCATCAGGCTGACCCCCAGTCTTTGCTTGAAGTTTTTGAGGGATGATGATGTTTTGGCAATGTGAAGATAAGAATGCCAGAGTATGGTACCTCTATATCTGATAGAGAATTGACTGTGTGAGGTGGGGCGGGTGAAGGTTATTGCAGTGTTTTGTGTTATATACATTTTCAGAATTAACCTGGAAGAATCCATTGAAGGGTTTAGGTAAACTGTCTGGGAGGTATGAGTATTTGTCGATAAAAGGGCATAATTGGCGTACATTAATGTTGTAAATAGATAATATATTGAATTTCTTAAACAAAGGTGCAGATGGAGCGAGGTAATTAGATGAGGTGGCTAGTCTTGCAAATGTATTTTGTATGATGAGTACATTGTGTAGGTAGGAGGTATATGTACTGGTCCAGACAACATTACAGTAAATGATATATGTGTAAATTAAGCTATAGTATAGAGTTAGGAAGCAAGCCTGATGAACCAAACCACTAATCTCTCTGATGATACCAACAGATTTCATCACTTTGCTGCAGACAAATTGAATATGATCTTTCCAGGATAACTTTTCATCAATTAGAACTCAGAAGAATTTAGTGGATGTGACTTGTTCCATTTCATTCCCACCAATTGAGATTCTGGCTCTTTTGTTTTACAATATTTCTTATGAATACAATAAAGTTAGATTTTTTTTTACATTTAAAGATAACTTGTTTATTTGTAACCATTCAGAAAATGTGTCCATGCCTGAGTTGGTTTAATTAATTAGTGAGTCAAAAATCTTGTGTGATAAAATCAAATTGGTTTTATCAGCAAAGAGAATGGGAAGTATGGTAGAAGACTCAGCAGCAACGTCATTTATATAGATTAGGAATAACAAAGATCCAATTATCGAACCCTGTGGCACGCCACAGAATATCTTGGCTCTGGTAGATGCACAGCTGTTTGCATAAACAAATGGTTCTCTATCATAAACATAACTATATAGCCAATTACAGTGCCTTGCAAAAGTATTCATCCCCCTTGGCGTTTTTTCCTATTTTGTTGCATTACAACCTGTAATTTAAATGGATTTTTATTTGGATTTCATGTAATGGACATACACAAAATAGTTCAAATGGATGAAGTGAAATTAAAAAAATAAATTGTTTCAAAGAATTCTAAAAAATAAATAACGGAAAAGTGGTGCGTGCATATGTATTCACCCCCTTTGCTCTGAAGCCCCTAAATAAGATCTGGTGCAACCAATTACCTCCAGAAGTCACATAATTAGTTAAATAAAGTCCACCTGTGTGTCACATGACCTGTCACATGATCTCAGTATATATACACCTGTTCTGAAAGGCCCCAGAGTCTGCAACACCACTAAGCAAGGGGCACCACCAGGCAAGCGGCACCATGAAGACCAAGGAGCTCTCCAAACAGGTCAAGGACAAAGTTGTGGAGAA
The DNA here is from genome assembly GCF_020615455.1 of Coregonus clupeaformis. Lineage (NCBI taxonomy): Eukaryota > Metazoa > Chordata > Actinopteri > Salmoniformes > Salmonidae > Coregonus > Coregonus clupeaformis. The sequence continues at coordinate 86,912 of NW_025534626.1, read as the reverse complement.
GTACAGATCATGGTTGGGTTACAAAAAAATATCCGAAACTTTGAACATCCCACAGAGCAACATTAAATCCATTATTAAAAAATGGAAAGAATATGGCACCACAACAAACCTGCCAAGAGATGGCCGCCCACCAAAACTCACGGACCAGGCAAGGAGGGCATTAATCAGAGAGGCAACAAAGAGACCAAAGATAACCCTGAAGGTGCTGCAAAGCTCCACAGCGGAAATTGGAGTATCTGTCCATAGGATCACTGTAAGCCATACACTCCACAGAGCTGGGCTTTACGGAAGAGTGGCCAGAAAAAAGAAGATAATAAGCAAACACGTTTGGTGTTCACCAAAAGCCATGTGGGAGACTCCCCAAACATATGGAAGAAGGTACTCTGGTCAGATGAGACTAAAATTGAGCTTTTTGGCCATCAAGGAAAACGCTATGTCTGGCGCAAACCCAACACCTCTCATCACCCCGAGAACAACATCCCCACAGTGAAGCATGGTGGTGGCAGCATCATGCTGTGGGGATGTTTTTCATCGGCAGGGACTGGGAAACTGGTCAGAATTGAAGGAATGATGGATGGCGCTAAATACAGGGAAATTCTTGAGGGAAACCTGTTTCAGTCTTCCAGAGATTTGAGACTGGGACGGAGGTTCACCTTCCAGCAGGACAATGACCCTAAGCATACTGCTAAAGCAACACTTGAGTGGTTTAAGGGGAAACATTCAAATGTCTTGGAATGGCCTAGTCAAAGCCCAGACCTCAATCCAATTGAGAATCTGTGCTATGACTTAAAGATTGCTGTACACCAGCAGAACCCATCCAACTTGAAGGAGCTGGAGCAGTTTTGCCTTGAAGAATGGGAAAAAGTCTTATTTCTTGTTTGTTTCACAATAAAACATATTATGCATCTTCAAACTGGTAGGCATGTTGTGTAAATCAAATGATACAAACCCCCAAAAAATCCATTTTAATTCCAGGTTGTAAGGCAACAAAATAGGAAAAATGCCAAGGGGGGTGAATACTTTCTCAAGCCACTGTATAAGTATAATCATGAAAACCGTAATAGTGCAATTTAGAAAGTAATATTTCATGATCAACCGTGTCAAACGCTTTGGATAAATCTAAAAAGATGCCAAGAACGTATTCATTGTTGTTCAGGGCTGTAAAGATTTTATCCACACGTTGCAAAAGAGCCATATCTGTGGAGTTGGTTTTACGAAAACCATATTGGTGCTCATATAGAATGGTGTTGATTTAAATGTTTCATCATTCTCTTATACACCAATTGTTCTGGGATATTAGAACAACATGGTAGTACAGATACTGGGCGATAATTTGTAAAAGATCTGTGATCCCCAGATTAATAGAGGGGGATAACTTTGGCCATTTTCAAATCTTTAGGAACAATACCTGTTTGCATTGATTTGGTGAAGATATACGTTAGAGGCTCAGTAATTGAGGAAGACACTGATTTCATATTTTCAACAATAAATTGAGATGGGATAGTTGTAGATTACCTTTTCTTATTCAACAGTTGATTGATGATTTTCCAAGTTGACTTTATTTTATTTTAAGATTCTTGGAATTTGTTTGCAAAATACTTTTGGGGGGATATCCGAAGTAAATTTAGTTTTTATACTTTTTGTAATTTTCAGAGTTCAGGGGCGAGGGATTTGTGAGATACTGTCACGATCGTTGAGAGACGGATTAGACCAAGGCGCAGCGTGGAATGCATAAATGTTTATTAAAACAGTAAACACTGACAAAACAACAAAAGGCAACGAAACGTGACGTCGGAAGGCTATACACAAACAAGCCAAACACACCAAAACACAAACAAGATCCCACAACCCAGGCAGGAAAACTGGCTGCCTAAGTATGATCCCCAATCAGAGACAATGAGCGACAGCTGCCTCTGATTGGGAACCACACCCGGCCAAACATAGAAATACAAAACATAGAGTTTCACACCCTGACCAAACTACCTAGAGAATAACAGTCTTTCCAGGTCAGGGCGTGACAGACACGTTTTATACAACCTGTTTTTCTTAACTGAGGATTTTCTGAGACCGGTTGTAAACCAAGGTTTCCAGAATTCATCTACTGCTCTCTTATGTGGTTTAACTAAGGGAAAGCAGTGGTGAAATACAGAATTGAAAGATGTGAGAAAAGTCTGGTAAGCAGATTCCACAACGGCCTGATTATAAACATTTCCCCATGAAATATCATCAATAAACATCTTAAAGCGCTCACAATTACTTTTGTTAAATATTCTACCCTTAATGCTACTAATCATTCAAATCTGTTCATTTCCAGCTGCCAAAGAGAAGTGGAAAATTGGAAAGTGGTCAGAAATGTCCATATAAAGTATACCTGTATTAGCCATATTATCAATAAGGGTGGCAGATGAACTGGTCATTCTTGTGGGCTTATAGATGAGAGGATACAGATAGCTGGAGTATAAAGTATTCAAAAAGTCAGGTGTCAGTGAGTGGTTCTTACTTTTAAATAAGTTTATGTTGTAAACAACTGTTGTGGAAATTCTTACACAGGGACACTCGAAGTCAATCTTAAATGAATCATAGTTTATTTGTCAGTGCGCTGGAGAGGTTCCAACTAACTCAATGCACCATAGTACACATGTCTGTCAGAAGCTACCCTGGGGCTGTCCCAGCAGTTGTCTTATATACGGCTATACACAGACAAGTTATATTTGCATGATTTAGCATAATTAATTAATCATTACTGTTTTGTTTCATCCATGTGATAGATCAGTACCTCACAAGGCTTCTTCTCTCTAATCTGAGACCTTGAAACTGAGATATCTTTCTCCTCACGTTCTCAAAACAAGGTCTGGGCGTACTGCCAAATTGCAGATACTGATAAGTGAGGATTCGTCCGATCAGTCACTTGCATGAACACAGAAATTGGTTATTAGAACAGCACATGAATAGAATATAGAAATGTATAGAATAGGAAAGCACCCACATTAACATTTCCATCACACACCCAATAGAAAATCTTCATTACTAATCAAATCCAAGGTTCATGCAAGGATATCAATAAAACTACTAATGTCAGAATTGGGTGGCTGATAGATGCATACAATTACCACTTTTTTACCACCAAAAAAATGAACAGGAGGGATTTTCTATGAAAAGAGATTCAACATCAATGTTATCAGATGTACAGTGGGGAAAAAAAGTATTTAGTCAGCCACCAATTGTGCAAGTTCTCCCACTTAAAAAGATGAGAGAGGCCTGTAATTTTCATCATAGGTACACGTCAACTATGACAGACAAAATGAGAAAAAAAAATCCAAAAAATCACATTGTAGGATTTTTTATGAATTTATTTGCAAATTATGGTGGAAAATAAGTTTTTGGTCAATAACAAAAGTTTCTCAATACTTTGTTATATACCCTTTGTTGTCAATGACACAGGTCAAACGTTTTCTGTAAGTCTTCACAAGGTTTTCACACACTGTTGCTGGTATTTTGGCCCATTCATCCATGCAGATATCCTCTAGAGCAGTGATGTTTTGGGGCTGTCGCTGGGCAACACAGACTTTCAACTCCCTCCAAAGATTTTCTATGGGGTTGAGATCTGGAGACTGGCTAGGCCACTCCAAGCCCTTGAAATGCTTCTTACAAAGCCACTCCTTCGTTGCCCGGGCGGTGTGTTTGGGATCATTGTCATGCTGAAAGACCCAGCCACGTTTCATCTTCAATGCCCTTGCTGATGGAAGGAGATTTTCACTCAAAATCTCACGATACATGGCCCCATTCATTCTTTCCTTTACACGGATCAGTCGTCCTGGTCCCTTTGCAGAAAAACAACCCCAAACCATGATGTTTCCACCCCCATGCTTCACAGTAGGTATGGTGTTCTTTGGATGCAACTCAGCATTCTTTGTCCTCCAAACCTGACGAGTTGAGTTTTTACCAAAAAGTTCTATTTTGGTTTCATCTGACCATATGACATTCTCCCAATCCTCTTCTGGATCATCCAAATGCACTCTAGCAAACTTCAGACGGGCCTGGACATGTACTGGCTTAAGCAGGGGGACACGTCTGGCACTGCAGGATTTTTTGTCCCTGGCGGCATAGTGTGTTACTGATGGTAGGCTTTGTTACTTTGGTCCCAGCTCTCTGCAGGTCATTCACTAGGTCCCCCCGTGTGGTTTTGGGATTTTTGCTCACCGTTCTTGTGATCATTTTGACCCCACGGGGTGAGATCTTGCGTGGAGCCCCAGATCGAGGGAGATTATCAGTGGTCTTGTATGTCTTCCATTTCCTAATAATTGCTCCCACAGTTGATTTCTTCAAACCAAGCTGCTTACCTATTGCAGATTCAGTCTTCCCAGCCTGGTGCAGGTCTACAATTTTGTTTCTGGTGTCCTTTGACAGCTCTTTGGTCTTGGCCATAGTGGAGTTTGGAGTGTGACTGTTTGAGGTTGTGGACAGGTGTCTTTTATACTGATAACAAGTTAAAACAGGTGCCATTAATACAGGTAACGAGTGGAGGACAGAGGAGGCTCTTAAAGAAGAAGTTACAGGTCTGTGAGAGCCAGAAATCTTGCTTGTTTGTAGGTGACCAAATACTTATTTTCCACCATAATTTGCAAATAAATTCATTAAAAATCCTACAATGTGATTTTCTGGATTTTTTTCCCTCAATGTGTCTGTCATAGTTGACGTTTACCTATGATGAAAATTACAGGCCTCTCTCATCTTTTTAAGTGGGAGAACTTGCACAATTGGTGGCTGACTAAATACTTTTTTTCCCCACTGTAAGTGCGAGGTCCTCTCCTACAAAGAATTGAAAACATTTATGAACAAAAATGGATGCTCCTCCTCCCACTCTTGAGGTTCTACAGTTGTGAACAGCATTATGAGGAGACATGTCATAAAGCATGGTTGTCCCTTCAGTCAACCATGTTTCTGAAAGGGCAACATTGGAAAATTCATGACTGAGAGAAGACAGATAATGAACAAGGAGGTTATGATTTTTAGGAAGACTGAACGTTCAAATGAAAGATAGCAAATAAGCTTGTCTTGGACTTAGATGAACTGCTATACAGGTTGTTAAATTGCTTAACATTATAATAATCACAAGTGATATACTCATCTCTGGTAAATCTCAGGAAATTTGAATCTGGATCAACACTGGGGGCAACTTTGGTTTTAGAAGGTGGGGGTACACAATATTATACATCTTTTTTATTTTTTATTTTTTTAGGGGGTATATTAGCTTTGATATTGCAGATAGATTGTGGCTTCCATCAATGTACAGTGAGGGAAAAAAGTATTTGATCCCCTGCTGATTTTGTACGTTTGCCCACTGACAAAGAAATGATCAGTCTATACTTTTAATGGTAGGTTTATTTGAACAGTGAGAGACAGAATAACAACAAAAATATCCAGAAAAACGCATGTCAAAAATGTTATAAATTGATTTGCATTTTAATGAGGGAAATACGTATTTGACCCCCTCTCAATCAGAAAGATTTCTGGCTCCCAGGTGTCTTTTATACAGGTAATGAGCTGAGATTAGGAGCACACACTTAAAGGGAGTGCTTCTAATCTCAGCTTGTTACCTGTATAAAAGACACCTGTCCACAGAAGCAATCAATCAATCAGATTCCAAACTCTCCACCATGGCCAAGACCAAAGAGCTCTCCAAGGATGTCAGGGACAAGATTGTAAACCTACACAAGGCTGGAATGGGCTACAAGACCATCGCCAAGCAGCTTGGTGAGAAGGTGACAACATTTGGTGCGATTATTCGCAAATGGAAGAAACACAAAAGACCTGTCAATCTCCCTCGGCCTGGGGCTCCATGCAAGATCTCACCTCGTGGAGTTGCAATGATCATGAGAGCGGTGAGGAATTAGCCGAGAACTACACGGGAGGATCTTGTCAATGATCTCAAGGCAGCTGGGACCATAGTCACCAAGAAAACAATTGGTAACACACTACGCCGTGAAGGACTGAAATCCTGCAGTGCCCGCAAGGTACCCCTGCTCAAGAAAGCACATATACAAGGCCGTCTGAAGTTTGCCAATGAACATCTGAATGATTCAGAGGAGAACTGGGTGAAAGTGTTGTGGTCAGATGAGACCAAAATCGAACTCTTTGGCATCAACTCAACTCGCCGTGTTTGGAGGAGGAGGAATGCTGCCTATGACCCCAAGAACACCATCCCCACCGTCAAACATGGAGGTGGAAACATTATGCTTTGGGGGTGTTTTTCTGCTAAGGGGACAGGACAACTTCACCGCATCAAAGGGACGATGGACGGGGCCAATCTTGGGTGAGAACCTCCTTCCCTCAGCCAGGGCATTGAAAATGGGTCGTGGACGGGTATTCCAGCATGACAATGACTGAAAACACACGGCCAAGGCAACAAAGGAGTGGCTCAAGAAGAGGCACATTAAGGTCCTGGAGTGGCCTAGCCAGTCTCCAGACCTTAATCCCAAAGAAAATCTGTGGAGGGAGCTGAAGGTTCGAGTTGCCAAACGTCAGCCTCGAAACCTTAATGACTTGGAGAAGATCTGCAAAGAGGAGTGGAACAAAATCCCTCCTTAGATGTGTGCAAACCTGGTGGCCAACTACAAGAAATGTCTGACCTCTGTGATTGCCAACAAGGGTTTTGCCACCAAGTACTATGTCATGTTTTGCAGAGGGGTCAAATACTTATTTCCCTCATTAAAATGCAAATCAATTCATAACATTTTTGACTTGCGTTTTCTGGATTGTTTTGTTGTTATTCTGTCTCTCACTGTTCAAATAAACCTACCATTAAAATTATAGACTGATAATTTCTTTGTCAGTGGGCAAACATACAAAATCAGCAGGGGATCAAATACTTTTTTCCCTCACTGTAATTGTCTGCATCATTTCCACACCTGGTTGGAAAAACTCATTACAAACAGCCTGGTAATGTGGCCGGAGAGTCAACTTGTCCTGAACAGTAAACAGCAAAATGCTGGGTCAGTAAACACCAGGTCATACTGGCTCTCCTGTATGGATAGGATATCTTAAAGACAACACTTTAGAGTGTCCTTGTTAACATTCACGTTGTTTCTGTTTAAACACATAAATGGACCCATCGTACTCCATTATTTGACAGATATTGTAACCTTGAACAGAAAATCCCTCAACGAGAGTGAGAATTCAATGAGTTCATCTGAGTAAACGCAATGTTCCTGTGCTTGTGGACTTTCACCTACGTGTTGTTTTTAAACTCTCGTAAGAATGTTTCAGATGAACTACATGTTCACTCATTCTCCAATCTAACGTGTTCCCGCATACAAATACTTAGGCATTTGGTTTTATATGGATTTGACATTTAAAAAACATATAGATAAGCTGGTTAAGAAGCTAAGATTAAAGGTTGGCTTTTTCTACAGAAACAGATTGTGCCTTTCTCTAAGCAGTAGGAAGCAGATTATTCAGTCAACCTTTTTATCTGTTCTTGATTATGGTGATAGTATTTATCAATGTGTAGCTGCTACTACTCTTAAACCTTTGGATGCCATCTACCATAGTATGCTTTGTTTTCTTACAGGTGACCGTTTTGATACTCATCACTGTATCCTGTATCAAAAGGTTGGCTGAACGTCGCTAAAGACCCGTAGATCTCTACATTACTCCCTTTTTGTGGCAGCTTCATTAAATAGTACCCGCAAAACACCAGTCTCAACGTCAACAGTGAAGAGGTGACTCTGGGATGCTGACCTAGGCAGAGTTGCAAAGAAAGAGCCATATCTCAGACTGGCCAATTAAAATAAAATATTAAGATAGCAAGCCTGTTTCTCAAACTAGACACTCTAATGTATTTGTCCTCTTGCTCAGTTGTGCCTCCCACTCCTCTTTCTATTCTGGTTAGAGCCCGTTTGCGCTGTTCTGTGAAGGGAGTAGTACACAGCGTTGTACGAGATCTTCAGTTTCTTGGCAATTTCTCGCATGGAATAGCCTTCATTTCTCAGAACATGAATAGACTGACAAGTTTCAGAAGAAAGTTATTTGTTTCTGGCCATTTTGAGCCTGTAATCGAACCCACAATTGCTGATGCGCCAGATACTCAACTAGTCTCAAGAAGGCCAGTTGTATTGCTTCTTTAATCAGCACAACCGTTTTCATCTGTGCTAACATAATTGCAAAAGGGTTTTCTAATGATCAGTTAGCCTTTTAAAATGATAAACTTGGATTAGCAAACACAATGTGCCATTGGAACACAGGACTGATGGTTGCTGATAATGGGCCTCTGTACGCCAATGTAGATATTCCAGCCATTTCCTGCTACAATAGCCATTTACAACATTAACAATGTCTACACTGTATTTCTGATCAATTTGATGTTATTTTAATGGACAAAAAATTGCTTTTCTTTCGAAAAAACAAGGACATTTCTAAGTGACCCCAAACTTCTGAACGGTAGTGTATATGTACAATGTATGCACTTAATAGCATATATTATTATTATGTTATGCAATGAGGTTTTTAATTTCAGTGGATTGAATCACAAAATGCACAGCCATCATGAAATACTTGACGACAAATATATTCCAAACTAAATTATACATTCACATTTTATTATGATGGCATCAATTCAACATCATACATTTTCACGATTGTATTTATTCCTTTTGCATCAAAATGTGGAGAATTGGATCTGCTCATTCACTTTTAATCTTTCTTTTCAAACATGTTCTAATGCATAAATATCTGACTATTGCAACAAGAAGAAGAAGAAGCACTGACACAACAGCCAACAATATCAGGACAACATCTACAGAGTGGTAGGAGTACCAGGGCATTCTGTAGGACTCTGTACGCAGGTGAGCAGCACCTTTGTGTCTCATGACAAACTCAATCCAGAAGAGGGCAGTGTCCAGGGGCCCCATTGGCACGTCCCTGTGTAGCCTGGAGAGTCTCTGCATGTTCATCCTGTAGGACGGCTCATCCAGAACTTCCTGTAAGGCCTCTAGGAAGTTATTGTTCTTGTCTACTGTTGCCATAGATAAAAGCTTTGCTCCTCCTCTCTCTTTCAGACGAAGGAGGTTGTCATATTGATCAAAAAACAGAGGTAGACCCACAACAGGAATTCCATGGTAAATAGCCTCTTGAACCCCATTTGTTCCTCCGTGAGCTACAAACAGCCTTGTCTTCGGGTGTCCTAACAGATCATTCTGAGGCATCCAGTCAACTAGTAATGTGTTGTTGCCCAGAGTAGCTGGCCTGTCTCCTTTGTGTCTCCAGATGACCTTCTGAGGCAGTTGGGCAAAAGCAGCAGCAATCACATCAGCTATATCATGTGGAAACTCAGTGACAAAAGTCCCCAAAGACATGATAATGACTCCATGCTCCCCAGAACTCTGAACAAACTCCTCCAGTTCTTGGGGAAGAGGCTTGGCAGGTTTACATTGGAACCCTCCCATATAGATAACATTAGGCATGGTGGGACGAGGGAATTCAAACACAAAGTCAACTCTCATGAGCCAAAGATCAGCCCCCTGTAATAACTCATAGAAGTCCACACCTGGTTGGAAAAACTCATCACAAACAGCCTGGTAATGTGGCCGGAGAGTCAATCTATCCTGAACAGTAAATAGCAAATAGAAAAGCATATTCTTTACTCTCTCTGTGAAAGTCATTTTGTCTGAATGTCCTGATAAAGTCATTGGAATGTACGACATTGGTGATGGTGCAATAGTTAAATGTCCCTCTCCACTGATTACCCACCGTACATTGTAGACTAGAGGTAGCTGAAGATAGTGAGCCACCAAAATACCGGCTCCCCATGCTGGGTCAGTAAGCACCAGGTCATACTGGCTCTCCTTTAGGGTCTTTATTAAATCCTTGTCTTTCAATACAGCAGTTGCCAAGTCACATGCATGTTTATGAACCTTAGACATTGAAGAGAACATCTCAATTTGCAAATGTATAAAGTTTAATACAGAGCTCGTTCCTCTCTCTATATCAATGACTTTCTTTATGATTGGCTTTACAAATTCCTCATCCATAGCATCAGTGACAGGTATTGTAATAGAACTGTAGTAGGGCGACTCTTCTTTGATGTACCAACTTTTTGTTGTTCGTACCACTGTGACGGTGTGTCCCTGAGAGTGGAGAGCCTTGATCAGAATGTCCATGTTAACCCAGTGACTTCCCTCCCCGGGAAAGACCAGCAACTTCCCACCATGGCAAACTGAACCACACATAATCAACAGAAATATCAATAGGCACAAAGTCATGCTTCCAATGTATGTCAACATTTATCTGAAATATAAAACAAACAGAGATGGGAAATCATATTCAGTTTGTATGACACATTGAACAGATTTTGACATATAGTCAGTTAGCTGACTATATATTCTCATTTATGTACAAGCATTTCGCTACACCCACGATAACATCTGCTAAATATGCGTATGCGACCAATAAATGCAATTTAATTTGATACAAATCATGAAAGACCATGAAAGCTGTTCTCAATGGTGCATAATTAATTATCTTTAGGGTTTGGAGAGTTTGAGAAAATGAAGATGAAACTTTATTCTTCATTTAGATTCACATTTGATACAGTATGTAAACAATATCTCACAATACATTTCATCCTTGCCCATGAACATTAACTTAACGTAATTATTATTAGCTTATTCAGTCTGGAGGTAAGATGCAGTGCAATGTTACTTACCAGTTGATCTTCAAATTATGTATGTGGAGGCCACATGTAAAATGTGTAGCTTACTTTGGCTTTTGTGTGGCATGTTGGTTTATAAGGGTTAAGTAAAGGTCAAAGTACTGCTTTTATGAGAACCTTTCCATTTGTTAAAGTCACAGTGATGGTTACTCAAAACTCAGTGAGTGAACATGATTATAATATGGATGTATAATATTACTCATTAAACTATTGTTTAACATAGCAGACACATTTCACAATGTCAAACAACAAGATTTTCTGGTCCAAACACGTCAAAGAAACCCTCACAGAATTGCCTATATAGAACTACCTCATGCTTTTTCTACCCCACATGATAGGGACAATTGGCACACTCCCATAAATTTAAACCCTCTATAGATCACATTAGGCATGGTGGGACGAGGAAACTCAAACACAAAGTCAACTCTCATGAGCCATAGATCAGCCCCCTGTAATAACTCATAGAAGTCCACACCTGGTTGGAAAAACCCATTACAAACATCTTGGTAATGTGGCTGGATAAAACATCTGTCCTGAGCTTCCCAAAGCAAATAGAAAAGCATATTCTTTACTCTATCTGTGAAGGTCATTTTGTGTGAGAGCCATGATCCAGTCACAGGAATATACAGTGGCTTGCGAAAGTATTCACCCCCCTTGGCATTTTTCCTATTTTTTGCCTTACAACCTGGAATTAAAATTTGATTTACACAACATGCCTACCACTTTGAAGATGCAAATATGTTTTATTGTGAAACAAACAAGAAATAAGACAAAAAAAACAGAAAACTTGAGCGTGCATAACTACTATTCACCCCCCCCCAAACCCAATACTTTGTAGAGCCACGTTTGCAACAATTACAGCTGCAAGTCTCTTGGGGTATGTCTCTACAAGCTTGGTACATCTAGCCACTGGGATTTTTGCCCATTCTTCAAGGCAAAACTGCTCCAGCTCCTTCAAGTTGGATGGGTTCCACTGGTGTACAGCAATCTTTAAGTCACACCACAGATTCTCAATTGGATTGAGGTCTGGGCTTTGACTAGACCATTCCAAGACATTTAAATGTTTCCCCTTAAACCACTCGAGTGTTGCTATAGCAGCATGCTTAGGGTCATTGTCCTGCTGGAAGGTGAACCTCCGTCCCAATCTCAAATCACTGAAACAGGTTTCCCTCAATAATTTCCCTGTATTTAGCGCCATCCATCATTCCTTCAATTCTGACCAGTTTCCCAGTCCCTGCCGATGAAAATCATCCCCACAGCATGATGCTGCCACCACCATGCTTCACTGTGGCGATGGTGTTTACGGGGTGATGAGAGGTGTTGGGTTTGCGCCAGACATAGCGTTTTCCTTGATGGCCAAAAAGCTCAATTTTAGTCTCATCTGACCAGAGTACCTTCTTCCATATTTTTGGGGAGTCTCCCACATGGCTTTTGGCGAACACCAAACGTGTTTGCTTATTTTTTTCTTCAAGCAATGTCTTTCTTCTGGCCACTCTTCCGTAAAGCCAGCTCTGTGGAGTGTACGGCTTAAAGTGGTCCTATGGACAGATACTCCAATCTCCGCCGTGGAGCTTTGCAGCTCCTTCAGGGTTATCTTTGGTCTCTTTGTTGCCTCTCTGATTAATGCCCTCCTTGCCTGGTCCGTGAGTTTTGGTGGGCGGCCCTCACTTGGCAGGTTTGTTGTGGTGCCATATTCTTTCCATTTTTTAATAATGGATTTAATGGTGCTCCGTGGGACGTTAAAAGTTTCAGATATTTTTTTATAACCCAACCCTGATCTGTACTTCTCCACAACTTTGTCCCTGACCTGTTTGGAGAGCTCCTTGGTCTTCATGGTGCTGCTTGCTTGGTGGTGCCCCTTGCTTAGTGGTGTTGCACACTCTGGGGCCTTTCAGAACAGGTGTATATACAGTTGATGTCAGAAGTTTACATACACTTAGGTTGGAGTCATTCAAACTCGTTTTTCAACCACTCCACACATTTCTTGTTAACGAATTATAGTTTTGGCAAGTCGGTTAGGACATCTACTTTGTGCATGATGCAAGTAATTTTTCCAGCAATTGTTTACAGACAGATTATTTCACTTATAATTCACTGTATCACAATTCCAGTGGGTCAGAAGTTTACATACACTAAGTTGACTGTGCCTTTAAACAGCTTGGACAATTCCAGAAAATGATGTAATGGCTTTAGAAGCTTCTGATAGGCTAATCGACATTATTTGAGTCAATTGGAGGTGTACCTGTGGATGTATTGCAAGGCCTACCTTCAAACTCAGTGCCTCTTTGCTTGACATCATGGGAAAATCAAAATAAATCAGCCAAACCTCAGAAACAAATTTGTAGACCTCCACAAGTCTGGTTCATCCTTGGGAGCAATTTCCAAATGCCTGAAGGTACCACGTTCACCTGTACAAACAATGGTACGCAAGTATAAACACCATGGGACCATGCAGCCGTCATACCGCTCAGGAAGGAGACCCGTTCTGTCTCCTAGAGATGAACGTACTTTGGTGCGAAAAGTGCAAATCAATCCCAGAACAACAGCAAAGGACCTTGTGAAGATGCTGGAGGAAACAGGTACAAAAGTATCTATATCCACAGTAAAATTAGTCCTATATTGACATAACCTGAAAGGCCGCTCAGCAAGGAAGAAGCCACTGCTCCAAAACCTCCATAAAGAAGCAAGACTACGGTTTGCAACTGCACATGGGGACAAAGATCGTACTTTTTGAAGAGCTGTCCTCTGGTCTGATTAAACAAAAATATAACTGTTTAGCCATAATGACCATCGTTATGTTTGGATGAGACAGGGGTGGGCTTGCAATTCGAAGAACACCATCCCAACCGTGAAGCACGGGGTTGGCAGCATCATGCTGTGCCGGTGCTTTGCTGCAGGAGGGACATGTGCACTTCACAATATAGATGGCATCATGAGGAAGGAAAATTATGTGGATATATTTAAGCAACATCTCAAGACATCAGTCAGGAAGTTAAAGCTTGGTCGCAAATGGGTCTTCCAAATGGACAATGACCCCAAGCATACTTCCAAAGTTGTGGCAAAATGGCTTAAGGACAACAAAGTCAAGGTATTGGAGTGGCCATCACAAAGCCTTGACCTCAATCCTATAGAAAATGTGTGGGCAGAACTGAAAATGCATGTGCGAGCAAGGAGGCCTACAAACCTGACTCAGTTACACCAGGTCTGTCAGGAGGAATGGGCCAAAATTCAACCAACTTATTGTGGGAAGCTTGTGGAAGGCTACCCGAATCGTTTGACCCAAGTTAAACAATTTAAAGGCAAATACCAAATACTAATTGAGTGTATGTAAACTTCTGACCCACTGGGAATGTGATGAAAGAAATAAAAGCTGAAATATATCATTCTCTCTACTATTATTCTGACAATTCACATTCTTTAAAATAAAGTGGTGATCCTAACTGACCTAAGACAGGGAATTTTTACTAGGATTAAACGTCAGGAATTGAGATAAACTGAGTTTAAATGTATTTGGCTAAGGTTTATGTGAATTTCCGACGTCAACTGTATACTGAGATCATGTGACAGATCATGTGACACTTAGATTGCACACAGGTGGACTTTATGTAACTAATTATGTGACTTCTGAAGGTAATTGGTTGCACCAGATCTTATTTAGGCGCTTCATAGCAAAGGGGGTGAATACATATGCACGCACCACTTTTCCGTTATTTATTTGTTCAAATTTTTTTGAAACAAGTTATTTTTTTCATTTCACTTCACCAATTTTGACTATTTTGTGTATGTCCATCACATGAAATCCAAATTAAAATCCATTTAAATTACAGGTTGTAATGCAACAAAATAGGAAAAACGCCAATGGGGATGAATACTTTTGCAAGGCACTGTAAGACATGGGGAATGGTGCAATGGCTAATTGTCCATCTCCACTGTTTACCCACCATACATTGTAGACTAGAGGTAGCTGGATATAGCGAGCCACCAAAATACCTGCTCCCATTGCTGGGTCTGTAAGCACCTGGTCTAACTGGCTCTCTTCCAGGGATAGGATATCGTAAAGAATATACACTGAGTGTACAAACCATTAGAAACACGTGCTCTTTCCTTGACATAGACTGACCAGGTGAATCGAGGTGAAAGCTATGATCCCTTATTGATGTCATTTGTTAAATCCACTTAAATCAGTGTAGATGAAGGGGAGGAGACAGGTCAAAGAAGGATTTTTAAACCTTGAGAGAATTGAGACATGGATTGTGTGTGTGTGCCATTCATAGGGTGAATGGGCAAGACAAAAGATTGAAGTGCTTTTGAACGGGGTATGGTAGTAGGTGTAAGGTGCACTGGTTTGAGTGTGATCTATAACTCACATATCTATGTTAATTTTGTCAGGTCGCCCAAAAAGTTACATCTTGCAGCTGGGTTTTTCACGCTCAACAGTTTGTATCAAGAATGGTCCACCATCCAAAGGACATCCAGCCAACTTGACACAACTGTGGGAACCTCTGGAGTCAACATGGGCCAGCATCCCTGTGGAACGCTTTCGACACCTTGTAGAGTCCATGCCCTGATAAATTGAGACTGTTCTGAGGACAAAATTGCAACTTAATATTAGGAAGGTGTTCCTAATATTTGTACACTCAGTGTACTTTAGTTACCTTGTTAACGTTCACATTGTTTCTGTTTAAACACATCAATAGACCTACCCTAATCAATTATTTGACAGATGTAATCATCAACAGAAAATCCCTCAACGAGAGTGAGAGTTCAATGAGTTCATCTGAGTGAACACAATGTTCCTGTGTTTGTGGACTTTCACCAACTTGTAAATGTTTGACATATACAATATGTTTTTGTGAAGGCTGGGGTCACTCATATACAAAAAATTTATGCACGCATGACTATAAGTGACTTTGGATAAAAGTGTCTTCTAAATGGCATATATTGTTATTATTTTAAGGCTATGAGGTTGTCCATTTCAGCTGTACACAGCAAAACTCTGAGATTGTACATTGTACTATGTCAGAATGTATATGAGTCCAACTTAACTGATGTTAAAGTAACAGTTTTGAATGTGTAAGAAAATAAACTCTGTAGCAGATGTTAATAATCAACTCCATCAGACAACATTTTTACTCCAGCAGTTTATTATATTTTAACACTGTAGGGTGTAAAATCTTATTTGTATATTTACCAGTGTGCCTTTTGAGGGAATGATGGAGTTAACACCCATGACTGTGTTAGTTAGTGACAGAGGTTGTTGCATTCGTTCATTCACTTCCAGTCCTGTAGCCTTCACGAAGTGAGTGCCTAAGTGTTATCGTTTAATTAAGATTAAACCCTTAATGACAATACATTACATATATCATATGGCCTTTCTTTGATGCCCTAGTTTCTCCTGTCAGGGGGTGCTGAAGGTGGGTGTGGTGCAGGAATCAAGCGCAGGACGCAGAAGCTAAGTCCAAAAGACTTTAGTGAAATATTCACGTAGTAAACGAGTACAATAAGCCCGGAGGCGAAATACAGGCGCACACA
Organism: Coregonus clupeaformis; assembly: GCF_020615455.1. Lineage (NCBI taxonomy): Eukaryota > Metazoa > Chordata > Actinopteri > Salmoniformes > Salmonidae > Coregonus > Coregonus clupeaformis. The sequence continues at coordinate 70,672 of NW_025534626.1, read as the reverse complement.
GGCGTCAAACAAACGGCGCACTAACGTGCGAAAACCTCTCCAAAACAACGGAGGGAAGTACGTAGCTCAAACACCAAAACAGAAGAGCAATCACACACAACACCAAACACACACAACGAGAACTAAATAGACACAGGTGTACAACATCAAGACAAAACCAAACGAACATGAAACATAGATCGGTGGCAGCTAGTACTCCGGGGGGGACGACCGCCGAAACCTGCCCGAACCAGGAGGAGGAGCAGTCTCGGCCGAAACCGTGACATCTCCCTAACACAGTGGTCTGAATTTCTTGGCTCACAAGCCACATCAGGCCTGCAAATCACATTATGCTGGCAAAGTATGTACAGTGGGGGAAAAAAGTATTTAGTCAGCCACCAATTGTGCAAGTTCTCCCACTTAAAAAGATGAGAGGCCTGTAATTTTCATCATAGGTACACGTCAACTATGACAGACAAAATGAGAAAAAGAATTCCTGAAAATCACATTGTAGGATTTTTAATGAATATATTTGCAAATTATGGTGGAAAATAAGTATTTGGTCAATAACAAAAGTTTCTCAATACTTTGTTATATACCCTTTGTTGGCAATGACACAGGTCAAACGTTTTCTGTAAGTCTTCACAAGGTTTTCACACACTGTTGCTGGTATTTTGGCCCATTCCTCCATGCAGATCTCCTCTAGAGCAGTGATGTTTTGGGGCTGTCGCTGGGCAACACGGACTTTCAACTCCCTCCAAAGATTTTCTATGGGGTTGAGATCTGGAGACTGGCTAGGCCACTCCAGGACCTTGAAATGCTTTCTACGAAGCCACTCCTTCGTTGCCTGGGCGGTGTGTTTGGGATCATTGTCATGCTGAAAGACCCAGCCACGTTTCATCTTCAATGCCCTTGCTGATGGAAGGAGGTTTTCACTCAAAATCTCACGATACATGGCCCCATTCATTCTTTCCTTTACACGGATCAGTCATCCTGGTCCCTTTGCAGAAAAACAGCCCCAAAGCATGATGTTTCCACCCCCATGCTTCACAGTAGGTATGGTGTTCTTTGGATGCAACTCAGCATTTTTTGTCCTCCAAACACGATGAGTTGAGTTTTTACCAAAAAGTTCTATTTTGGTTTCATCTGACCATATGACATTCTCCCAATCCTCTTCTGGATCATCCAAATGCACTCTAGCAAACTTCAGACGGGCCTGGACAAGTACTGGCTTAAGCAGGGGGACACGTCTGGCACTGCAGGATTTGAGTCCCTGGCGCGTAGTGTGTTACTGATGGTAGGCTTTGTTACTTTGGTCCCAGCTCTCTGCAGGTCATTCACTAGGTCCCCCGTGTGGTTCTGGGATTTTTGCTCACCGTTCTTGTGATCATTTTGACCCCATGGGGTGAGATCTTGCGTGGAGCCCCAGATCGAGGGAGATTATCAGTGGTCTTGTATGTCTTCCATTTCCTAATAATTGCTCCCACAGTTGATTTCCTCAAACCAAGCTGCTTACCTGTTGCAGATTCAGTCTTCCCAGCCTGGTGCAGGTCTACAATTTTGTTTCTGGTGTCCTTTGACAGCTCTTTGGTCTTGACCATAGTGGAGTTTGGAGTGTGACTGTTTGAGGTTGTGGACAGGTGTCTTTTATACTGATAACAAGTTCAAACAGGTGCCATTAATACAGGTAACGAGTGGAGGACAGAGGAGCCTCTTAAAGAAGAAGTTACAGGTCTGTGAGAGCCAGAAATCTTGCTTGTTTGTAGGTGACCAAATACTTATTTTCCACCATAATTTGCAAATAAATTCATAAAAAATCATTTTGCCTGTCATAGTTGACGTGTACCTATGATGAAAATTACAGGCCTCTCTCATCTTTTTAAGTGGGAGAACTTGCACAATTGGTGGCTGACTAAATACTTTTTTCCCCACTGTATCTTTCTGTAGCATAAGATCAATCAATCAATGTACATGCAAAAACACAGATATTGAAACAAACAATTCTAAACATCAACCTGCAATAGAGCACGGTGGGAAATATGATAAAGATGGGCGAGGTTTTTAGTTTTTTTTTACCTTAGTAAAGAAACCTGTTAACACTGTGAATGTAACACTTACAGTAAATGTTTGCAGTGTAGGATTGGATCACAAAATGCACAACCATCTGGAAAAACTTGACAACAAATATATTACACACTAATTTATACATTAGCATTTTATTATATTGGCTTCAATTCAACATTATACATTTACATGATTTAAAGATGCACTATGCAGAAATCGCTCTGCCATTTCCTGGTTGCTAAAATTGTAATAGTTTGCCTCAGTTTATGTGACAAAACAAGCAAGTTTAGTGTAGAGAATCATTGTACCATCTAAACCACTGTGAAATATATTTTCCGTAACCAAAAATATTGTATTTTCAGCTGTTTGAAGCTGGTGTACAAAACTGAAAGTAAAAGACGCAAAAACAAAACTTAAAACATGGGAAGCATAGAAATAGCGCACAAAGAACAGATCTACCGCTTCTTAGACTTGCTTTCAATAAGAATGACAGATCTATAACTCACATATCTATGTGAATTTTGTCGGGTCACCCAACAAGTTACATATTGCAGCTTTATTTTATACATATCCTATTATTTGTGTGCACCAGAATGTGGAGAATTGGATATGCTCATTCACTTTTAATCTTTATTTTCAAGCATTTTCCAACGCATAAATATCGGACTATTGCAACAAGAAGAAGAAGAAGCACTGACACAACAGCCAACAATATCAGGACAACATCCACAGAGTGGTAGGAGTACCAGGGCATTCTGTAGGACTCTGTACGCAGGTGAGCAGCACCTTTGTGTCTCATGACAAACTCAATCCAGAAGAGGGCAGTGTCCAGGGGCTCCATTGGCACGTCCCTGTGTAGCCTGGAGAGTCTCTGCATGTTCATCCTGTAGGACGGCTCATCCAGAACTTCCTGTAAGGCCTCTAGGAAGTTATTGTTCTTGTCTACTGTTGCCAAAGATAAAAGCTTTGCTCCTCTTCTCTCTTTCAGACAAAGGAGGTTGTCATATTGATCAGAAAACAGAGGTAGACCCACAACAGGAATTCCATGGTAAATAGCCTCATGAAGTCCATTTGTTCCTCCGTGAGCTACAAACAGCTTTGTCTTCGGGTGTCCTAACAGATCATTCTGAGGCATCCAGTCAACTAGTAAGGTGTTGTTGCCCAGAGTAGCTGGCCTGTCTCCTTTGTACCTCCAGATGACCTTCTGAGGCAGTTGGGCAAAAGCAGCAGCAATCACATCAGCTATATCATGTGGAAGCTGTCCAACTAAAGTCCCCAAAGACATGATAATGACTCCATGCTCCCCAGAACTCTGAACAAACTCCTCCAGTTCTTGGGGAAGAGGCTTGGCAGGTTTACATTGGAACCCTCCCATATAGATAACATTAGGCATGGTGGGACGAGGGAATTCAAACACAAAGTCAACTCTCATGAGCCATAGATCAGCCCCCTGTAATAACTCATAGAAGTCCACACCTGGTTGGAAAATCTCATTACAAACAGCCTAGTAATGTGGCCGGAGAGTCAATCTATCCTGAACAGTAAATAGCAAATAGAAAAGCATATTCTTTACTCTCTCTGTGAAAGTCATATAGTGTGAGAGCCCTGATCCAGTCATCGGTATATAAGACATGGGGGATGGCGCAATGGCTAAATGTCCCTCTCCACTGGTTACCCACCGTACATTGTAGACTAGAGGTAGCTGAAGATAGTGAGCCACCAAAATACCAGTCCCCCATGCTGGGTCAGTAAGCACCAGGTCATACTGGCTCTCCTTTAGGGTCTTCATTAAATCCTTGTCTTTCAATACAGCAGTTGCGAAGTCACATTCCAGTCCATGAACCTTAGACATTGCAGAGAACATCTCAATTTGCAAATGTATAAAGTTTAATACAGAGCTCGTTCCTCTCTCTATATCAATGACTTTCTTTATGATTGGCTTTACAAATTCCTCAAATTCCACACCATCAGTGACAGGTATTGTAATAGAACTGTATTGAAGAGACTCTTCTTTAATATACCAACTTTTAGTTGTTCGTACCACTGTGACGGTGTGTCCCTGAGAGTGAAGAGCCTTGATCAGAATGTCCATGTTCACCCAGTGACTCCCTTCTAAGGGAAATACCAGAATTTTCCCACCATCGCAGATTCTCCAAGAAGCAACCAATAAAAGATATGAGAAGGCATGAGTTTATGCTTCCATTGTGGCTTGCCATCTTTCATCTGAATGATAGGAGAAATCAGAAGGCAGGTTGAACAGAATGCAAAAGAACAACTCTTGTTGTTGTATCAGGTGGACTCGGACTGACTTAAGTCCCCAACTAAGTCCCCCCTGTAACACTCTCGGGCTCTATGGACGTTTATATTGAGCCAGGGTTGTTCATTTTCTTGTGTTTGGGTGTATTTCATTTGGTGGTGTTGGGGATGGGTGAGTTTCATTTTGTTTGTGTCATGTGGTGATTGGTCGATGACTCCCAATCGAGGTAACGAGTGTCAGCTGTCGGCTCGTTATCTCTGATTGGGAGCCATATATATTCTGTGTGTTTTCTCCTTTGTTTTGTGGGTTATTGTTTCTGTGTTTCTGTTAGTGTGTTTCAGTATTTGAACTTCACGTTTCGTCATTTGTTGTTTTCTTCGTGGTTGCTTTATTTAATAAAGTCATCATGTTCACTCGCAACGCTGCGCATTGGTCTCCTCCTTCAGACGATCGTGACAGAATAACCCACCACAAGAGGACCAAGCGGCGTAACAAGCGGCAACAGGACCTACCTACGCAGGATTTATGGACGCCTCCCTAAGGATTTTTGGACATGGGAGGAGATTCGGGCTGGAAAGGGTCCTTGGGCACAACCGGAGGAATATCACTGCCCTCGTGAAGAGCTGGAGGCAGCTGCAGCCGAGAGGAGGTGGTATGAGGAGGAATATCACCGCCCTCGTGAAGAGCTGAGGCAGCTGCAGCCGAGAGGAGGTGGTATGAAGAGGAAGCGCGAGTCGAGGCTGGAAGCCCGTGGTTACTCCCAAAAAAATTTTTTGGGGGGCACATGGCTTGGGCGCCTGGGCAGCAGGAGGCTGCCACAGGTAGAGCTGAGAGAAGGCTATCGGATTACGGGAGCCATTGGCGAGTAGAGGGAGGGAAGTTGTTGTGGCACGGCATGAGAGACTAAGTGTGTTCCCAGTCTGGTCCGGTCCGTTCTTGATCCCCAGTTAAGGCCAGTGGTGGGTGTTCCCGGCACGGACCGGTCTGTTCCTACTCCACGCACCAGGTCCACGATGTAGCGCCGCCAGCCGGCCAGAGTCTGCCGTCTGCCCTAGGGCGTCTGAACTGCCCGTCTGCCAAGCGCTCATAAGCCGCCCAGCCGAGATCCGCCAGAGCCGCCCAGCCGGGATCCGCCAGAGCCGTCAGCCGAGATCCGCCAGAGCCGTCCAGCCGGGATCCGCCAGAGCCGCCCAGCCGGGATCCGCCAGTGCCGTCCAGCCGGGATCCGCCAGAGCCGTCCAGCCGGGATCCGCCAGAGCCGTCCAGCCGGGATCCGCCAGAGCCGTCCAGCCGGGATCCGCCAGAGCCGTCCAGCCGGGATCCGCCAGAGCCGCCCAGCCGAGATCCGCCAGAGCCGTCCAGCCGGGATCCGCCAGAGCCGTCCAGCGAGATCCGCCAGAGCCGTCCAGCCGGGATCCGCCAGAGCCGTCCAGCCGAGATCCGCCAGAGCCGCCCAGCCGGGATCCGCCAGAGCCGTCCAGCCGTGATCCGCCAGAGCCGCCCCCGCCAGGATCCGCCAGAGCCGTCCCGCCAGGATCCGCCAGAGCCGTCCCGAGGATCCGCCGAGCCAGCCAGCCAGGATCCGCCATCTAGTCAGGTGCTGCCCCTTAGCCCGGTGCTGCCCCCTTAGTCCGGTGCTGCCCTTTAGCCCGGTGCTGCCCCTTAGTCCGGTGCTGCCCCTTAGTCCGGTGCTGCCCCTGAGTCCGGTGCCGCCCCTTAGCCCGGTGCTGCCCCGTAGTCCGGTACTGCCCCTAGCCCGGTGCTGCCCCTTAGTCCTGTACTGCCCTTTAGTCCGGTACTGCCCGTAGTCCGGTGCTGCCCCCTTAGTCCGGTGCTGTCCCCCTTAGCCCGGTGCTGCCCCCTTATCCCGGTGCTGCCCCTTATCCCGGTGCTGCCCCTTAGGCCGATGCTGCCCCCTTAGTCCGGGGTTGCCCCTTAGTCCAGGTGGGGTTAGGTGGAGGGTGGTCATTGGGAGGAGGCTACCGAAGCAGGTTGTGACTGTGGTGGGGTGGGGATCACGACCGGGGCCAGAGCCGCCACCATGGACAGACGCCCACCCAGACCCTCCCCTAGTCCTGATGTTGGTGCGCCCGGAGTTCGCACCTTTAGGGGGTACTTGTAACACTCTGGCTCTATGGACGTTTATATTGAGCCAGGGTTGTTCATTTTCTTGTGTTTGGGTGTATTTCATTTGGTGGTGTTGGGGATGGGTGAGTTTCATTTTGTTTGTGTCATGTGGTGATTGGTCGATGACTCCCAATCGGAGGTAACGAGTGTCAGCTGTCGGCTCGTTATCTCTGATTGGGAGCCATATATATTCTGTGTGTTTTCTCCTTTGTTTTGTGGGTTATTGTTTCTGTGTTTCTGTTAGTGTGTTTCAGTATTTGAACTTCACGTTTCGTCATTTGTTGTTTTCTTCGTGGTTGCTTTATTTAATAAAGTCATCATGTTCACTCGCAACGCTGCGCATGGTCTCCTCCTTCAGACGATCGTGACACCCCCAGCTTCTAACAGACTCACAGACTTAAAAGCTAATCTCAAGACACCTTTGTAATGCAAAGAGCTTTAGAAGCTGGAAAGTAGGTAAATTAATTCACTGTAACAATGATTTGTTTGCTAACTTACCTGTATCCCACAAGCCAAACAGTTGTAGTTTTTGCTCATACAAGAGGATTCACAGCTGAATTCTTCAGTGAAGCTTATTCAAGCGGATAATAATTAAGCTCTTGCTTGATCTTGTTATGTAATACTGCTTTTCTGAGAATGTAGCCACTGTTAAAAAAACAGGTATTTTATTTTGTATTTACCAACCTAGGGCCCAGTTAACTAAGTTTTGGCCATTATTTTTCAGAGTTAATAACATTTAAAAGAGTAATGTAAGGGTAATATAAAAGGGTAATATAAAAGGGTAATGTGTATATAATGGTAATGTCGACTTAAATATAAAAAGTAAAGGGGTCATATAAAAGGGTAATGGTAAAGGGTATTGTACACTTATTTACAAAGGGGTGGATTCAAAGTTATTTATTAACACCTGTTAATTATTAGCTAGTCTCATGTGGCCAGCCTTCCAAAATCCTGTCTCGTTAACTTTGAGAAGCCTGTTTTTCCGAGGCTAATTATTGGCCTAGTTTATATATAGATTGCATGTCAAACTTTATTTGTCATGTCAAACACGGACACATGATGACTTGAACATGCATTCTTGCAGTTAAAGGATAATACTGTTTTATCCTTAACCAAGAAAGACAGCAACCTGGATAATTGTATTCATTTATGTACTTTACTTTGTGAGATATGCCTATAGGGAGGTATCCTCCTTTCAGAATATAAAACAATTGTATATTAATTTAATCTATCAACAGATACAGCAACATAGAGACAATAATCCCTCATTCATATAAACAAATCAATCAAGAATCATGATGGAACTAGAATCCATTGCAATTATAACTGGTCTCCCACACCCACATGTGAGTAAGTGTCTCTGCCTCTGCACTGACTGTAGTGTCTCTGAATTTGGTGTGCTCAGTGCACTTAGTCTCAGCTTAGTCTTATCCGCTGCTGCCTGCAAGGTTGGGGACGATGATGTTGGCCCATTTGTAGATGACAGGGATGAAGAGTAGAGCAGAGCCCAGAACTGAGACCAGGAGGAAGGTCCACAGGAACACACGGTCCAGAACCTGAGCCACAAACTTCCAGTCCTGCACCACCTGGAGAGAGAGAGACCAAACATGCCCTTCAGACTCCAACACATGACCTCGTTGACACAGGGTGGGAGGGCTTTGCACACAGAGGTGCAGTTGCATGTGACAATCAGAGGATGGAGACAAATATACAGTATGGAGAAGATGAATATATAGAGAGAATTACAGTAAGACTTCAAAAACCTAAATTCAGTACTTTAGGATTGATTTTGAATTGTGTTAAAATCATAACAAACAAACACAATATTCTCTCATGCCAACTTTGGCATTTATACTGCAGGGGCAGATTGATTCTCTGTAACTCTATGGGATCTTACCTCTCTGACCTCGTTCTCCTTGACCACATGCATGGTGATGTAGCGGATAGAGTCCAAAGCAGCCTGCAGGTTATTCCTAGAGGAGAGATGAGGGGTGGACTCTGGTGAAGAGCCCTTCATAATGCCCCCAACTGCCCCCTCTCGCCCTGCCAGTCCTGCACACTCTCTCCCTGCCAGTCCTGCCCTGGCCAAGCCAGGGTTAGCATAGCGGTCCACATGGCTGTGCATACACAGCAGCTTGGGCAGCCTGCGCAGGAAGATACAGCGCACCCAGGGCGCCATGCCATGGTGCGTGGACGAGGAGCGGTGGTGGATGTTGATGGCGAAGACGGTGATGACGATGGAGAGCGTGACAAAGATCATGGTGAACACCAGGTACTCCCCGATCAGAGGGATGACCTTGGAGGAGGACGGAATGATCTCCTCGATCACGAGAAGGAAGACGGTGAGGGACACCAGCACAGAGGTGCACAGGGAGATCTTCTCCCCGCCATTGGAGGGAAGGTAGAAGACCAGGATGGTGAGGAAAGAAAGGCCGATACAGGGGATAATGAGGAACAGGGTGTAGAAGAGCGGCAGTCTACGGATGATAAAGGAGTAGGTGATGAAGGGGAAGTGGCAGGATCCGTCCATCCTCAGACCACGGCTACCTGTCGCTTTCACTATCTCCCATTCACCATTGTCAAAGTAGTCCCTCTTGTCCACATGGAAGTCCTCCAGGAGGATGTCAACCTGTTGAGTAAATAAAAGGTTAGAAAAAGACTAAACATCAACAGACGTATCTCCCCTTTAACTCCCTAAAGTATAAACAAGAGATTCACGCATTTCTGACATCAGTTAAAGACTGTATGGTCATTAATATACTGTAGACTGTTTCACAATGCTGTGTAGGCTACAACCTGTGAGCCATCATAGGTCCAGGGAGCCAAACTTCATGGAGCAGTTCTGCAGGTCAAAGGGAAGAAGGTGACATCGATGATGCAGGCTGACTTGTAGTTAGCGGGCTGTGTCCAGGTGATGGTGCCATCGTACTTCACCACAGCCTTGGTGACAGAGCCCTCAAAACGTCCATCGGCACTGTTAGAGGAAAGGATAAACATCTGTTTTTCTTCTACAGGATTGAATCAGGCTTTGCTTGACGTGTTGGATTAATTGAATCTGTGCTGTTCAAAATATAGTCTACAGTGAGGGAAAAAAGTATTTGATCCCCTGCTGATTTTGTACGTTTGCCCACTGACAAAGAAATGATCAGTCTATAATTTTAATGGTAGGTTTATTTGAACAGTGAGAGACAGAATAACAACAAAAAAATCCTGAAAAACGGATGTCAAAAATGTTATAAATTGATTTGCATTTTAATGAAGGAAATAAGCATTTGACCCCCTCTCAATCAGAAAGATTTCTGGCTCCCAGGTGTCTTTTATACAGGTAACGAGCTGAGATTAGGAGCACACTCTTAAAGGGAGTGCTCCTAATCTCAGCTTGTTACCTGTATAAAAGACACCTGTCCACAAAAGCAATCAATCAATCAGATTCCAAACTCTCCACCATGGCCAAGACCAAAGAGCTCTCCAAGGATTTCAGGGACAAGATTGTAGACCTACACATGGCTGGAATGGGCTACAAGACCATCACCAAGCAGCTTGGTGAGAAGGTGACAACAGTTGGTGTGATTATTCGCAAATGGAAGAAACACAAAAGAACTGTCAATCTCCCTCGGCCTGGGGCTCCATGCAAGATCTCACCTCGTGGAGTTGCAATGATCATGAGAACGGTGAGGAATCAGCCCAGAACTACACGGGAGGATCTTGTCAATGATCTCAAGGCAGCTGGGACCATAGTCACCAAGAAAACAATTGGTAACACACTACGCTGTGAAGGACTGAAATCCTGCAGCGCCCGCAAGGTCCCCCTGCTCAAGAAAGCACATATACAGGCCCGTCTGAAGTTTACCAATGAACATCTGAATGATTCAGAGGAGAACGGGGTGAAAGTGTTGTGGTCAGATGAGACCAAAATCGAGCTCTTTGCCATCAACTCAACTCGCCGTGTTTGGAGGAGGAGGAATGCTGCCTATGACCCCAAGAACACCATCCCCACCGTCAAACATGGAGGTGGAAACATTATGCTTTGGGGGTATTTTTCTGCTAAGGGGACAGGACAACTTCACCGCATCAAAGGGACGATGGACGGGGCCATGTACCGTCAAATCTTGGGTGAGAACCTCCTTCCCTCAGCCAGGGCATTGAAAATGGGTCGTGGATGGGTATTCCAGCATGACAATGACCCAAAACACACGGCCAAGGCAACAAAGGAGTGGCTGATGAAGCACATTAAGGTCCTGGGGTGGTCTAGCCAGTCTCCAGACCTTAATCCCATAGAAGATCTGTGGAGGGAGCTGAAGGTTCGAGTTGCCAAACGTCAGCCTCGAAACCTTAATGACTTGGAGAAGATCTGCAAAGAGGAGTGGGACAAAATCCCTCTTGAGATGTGTGCAAACCTGGTGGCCAACTACAAGAAACATCTGACCTCTGTGATTGCCAACAAGGGTTTTGCCACCAAGTACTAAATCATGTTTTGCAGAGGGGTCAAATACTTATTTCCCTCATTAAAATGCAAATCAATTTATAACATTTTTGACATGCGTTTTTCTGGATTTTTTTGTTGTTATTCTGTCTCTCACTGTTCAAATAAACCTACCATTAAAATTATAGACTGATCATGTCTTTTGTCAGTGGGCAAACGTACAAAATCAGCAGGGGATCAAATACTTTTTTCCCTCACTGTATGCTGTGTAGGGTTGCAAAGCTACCAGTAATTTTCCAAAGTTACCGGAATCTTCAGTAATTTTGGTAATTAACAGAAAATATATGACAATCTATCGTAACTTTGGTAATTTATACTTGAAAACATTTATTTTTAATGAATATATAGTATTGATTTATTATATCTGTGTCCATATTGTCCATGAGTTTCAAGTAGATAGACCATATGGTTAAGAGAAAATAGCCTAATTAATTAAAAAAGCATTTAATCAACAATGGCATTCTTTTCAATTAACTCTGCAACTCTTCCAACTATTAACTTTTTTCACAACTGCCACCAGTTTGACACCAAAACATTGACAACAAAGACATATTGACATAGTAAAACATTTTTGGTTTAGCATCTTATTGAATTATTTCAGATATTTTATGTGATGAGGCCACTAAGGCTGCATTTAGACAATTCAGATATTTTTTAATTAATTGGTCTTTTGAACAATCAGACCAACTCTGAAAAAGATCTGATGTGAAAAGATCTGATGTGATTGGTCAAAGAAATCTGAATTGCGTTGCATGTGTAAAAGCAGCCACAGAGGGTCAGAGATTGTTACAGACACCTGTGATAATCTGAAGTACCCAAAAGGGCCACTAGATGTCTGGTGATAGATTACATAAAATCCCTGAAAGATACCAAAAGTCTGGTAGTTTACTGGTAAACTTAGAATGTTTCAGTAATATACAGTGCCTTGACTTGGGATGGAATGAGTGCAGGAGCTGTATTTTTTCCAAGTCGGTCCATTAGACATTATACTATAGAGACCTCTGATTATTCACTGTTAATTGTTTAAACACATTTTCCATTACTTCTCCATGACTTTTAACACATTTTCATGACTATTATTATAGCGTACATGAAAAAGTAAGCATTATTGACACTGGAAAGCTGCTGTGTCTGATTTCATGTAGACCTACCACATCCTGCCGTTGTGCCCTTGATCAAGGCACTTAGCCCCCCACATAGAGATGCACTGTTAGTCACATGTTATCATGATCAAGGCACATAGCCCCCCACATAGAGATGCACTGTTAGTCACATGTTGTCAATATGTGGTCAACCCTCCATCTGGAGAGCTCCTGGGTGTGCAGGCTTGGCTTTTCAACATTACAACCAAATGCTTTTGTCTTTATAAAATTATTCCCTCATTCAATAAATCAGGGATCAAATGGATAAGGTAGTCTACTTCAAAGCAAGGTATCTAACTAGACATGTTTATATATAAGGCTCAAATATTCATGTTCAGGGGAGATCTATGCACAGCAAGTTATTTGTCAATTAGGCTATTCTTATAATATTTTTAACGTTGTCGCAATTACATGGCTACTGTTTAATAGAGGGGAATCCCAGCTTTCTAAAGGTGCACATTTATTTAGGCTCTACAGTGCCCGTGGAAAGGCAACAATGAAATGAATGCTTAGTTTGTTAGTTAACTAGAGAGATAACTGCTACAAGTTATATTTTGAATTGGTGATCTAGTTAGTCTGTCTGTAATTATTTTATACCTGCTGCTGAAATGTCGCGCTCTCTTTCCTCCGGCAACGGCCCACTCGCACTGGCACACACACAGCACCACAGACATGCGCTAAAGGGTCATTCCGATAATGGCTGATATGTAGTTTTTTAATTGATTGACCATATTTAAAAGTGTGCTTTCATGAATTACATTTACAACAATTATTAAACTAATTTCCATAACTTTTCATGACCTTACAAATCCTAATTTGACAATTTGTAAGAGGCATCATGCCATTCCGGCTGGCACGTTTTCAATCTGCGCAATCTCGAACAGGCTATACTGTCACTCACAGATTCAGAGACTGAGTGCAAATTAACTTGAACAAAACAGAATTAGGAAATGAATGCCCACTCGCCATTGCTATTCAATGAAGATGCCACCTTCATTCTGCTTTGATCAAACTTTTTTGCCTCCGTGTCTGGGCCAATAAAAGGCTACATTGTTTTTATATAGGGGCTGGTATGGAATTCCCAACAAATTTGAAGTACCGGTAAGGCGTGCTAGGACGGCGTTCCGGACAGCTACGGCCCAAGTCAAGACTAGTAATATACCCTCCATTTGCAACCCTAATGCGGAGATTATAGTGCTCAGAAAGCTTTAGTTCAATATCAGTGTCATCTTTTGTTCTAAACTGGTGGCAGTGATGGGCATGGTACATACTTGTCATAGAGCACAATGTCTGGGATCCAGATGGAGTCTGACGGGACTCTGATGGTAGTGATGCCCAGGTAGTCATCAAGGTTCCAGCGTAGCTTCATGTCCAACCATTCCTAAACAGGAGAGAGAGAGAGGGATGAGTCACCTTCACCATCTTTCATTAATGGTCATCTCTTTTTACAAGACTGTTGCTGGAGCACACCATAAATTACTTTTCTCCTCCTGAGAGAAAATTGATTCCACTACTCTATACACTGAGTGTACAAAACATTACTCTTTCCATGACAGACTGACCAGTTGAATCCAGGTGAAAGCTATGATCCCATATTGATGTCACTTCTTAAATCCCCTTCAATCAGTGTAGATGAAGGGGAGGAGACAGGTTAAAGAAGGATTTTTAAGCCTTGAGACAATTGAGACATAGATTGTGTATGTATGCCATTCAGAGGGGAATCGGCAAGACAAAATATTTAAGCGCATTTGAACGGGGTATGGTAGTAGGTGCCAGGCACACCGGTTTATGTCAAGAACTGCAACGCTGCTGGGTTTTTCACACTCAACAGTTTCCTGTGTGTATCAAGAATGGTCCACCACTTAAAGGACATCCAGCCAACTTGACAAAAGTCAACATGGGCCAGAATCCCCGTGGAAAGCTTTCGACACCTTGTAGAGTCCATGCTCCGACGAATTGAGGCTGTTTTGAGGGCATAAAGGGGTGCAACTCAATATTAGGAAGGCATTCCTAATGTTTTGTACACTCATTGTTCACTAGTAGTAGCAGGGTCGGGGTCAATTCCATTTCAACAAAGTCAATTCAAGATTGAAACTGAAATTCTAATTTTTTTCTCATAGAGAAGCATAAAGTAGAATTGGAATTAGATTTGGAATTTCCGTTTACTTCCTAAATTGACTGAATTGAAATGGAATTGACACCAACCCTGGTAGTGAGAATAGTAGAGCCAATGATGGATTTCTCTATTCCGCTTTGAGTTACTATTGCTGTACAACTTCATATTACAATCTTTCTGTGTTCTCAGTGCTAACAGTCCTTTAGCAGATGCTCTTATCCAGAGTGACTTACATTAGTGCATTCATCTTAAGACAGTTAGGTGAAACAACAACGGGGGGATATAAACATTTATGGTCTAATAACGTAGATAGTGGGAGATAAGCATTGACGTGGACAGAGCCATATTTTCAACCTTATCTCCTCATTCACCGCTGATGAATAGATGTGGCCATGTTAGCTATTGCTCTCCGTCCTCTGATTTGCATGGAGTTGTTTGTCATTGTGGCAGACTAGGGAGAGGCTGACCTGCAGACCCTGGTCTGGAGGGATGATTCCCTGGCTGTAGAGAACAGATGCAGTCAGAGGATATGAATGAAGCTGTCAGGGTGGCTGGGGGCTAGGCAGGCTGCTGGGGGGCGAGAGCTGCAAAGTGGGTGGCTCGTGTGGGCACAAGGGAAGGTGGAGGAGGGTGGGGAGAAATTAAGATGTGAGCTCATCGTGAAATGCCATAAGAACAAGGGGACATGCAGGGGGACGGGAGGTTGATTGTTACTCTAAATGCCATGTTGCCTTTGTTGGTCTAGCTGACGCTGCTGTAGAGCAGGGGTTCCCAACCTTTTTTGGTTACTGTACTCCCAAATGAATTTTGCTCCGCCTGGAGTACCCCTGAAGTACCCGCTTATGAGCATTTTACCAGTAACCCTATGGACTTATGAGTCTTTTCAAGTATCCCCTCTGGATAGGCCAAGTATCTCCAGGGGTCCTAGTACCCCTGGTTGAGAACCACTGCTGTAGAGTGTTGTGAAATATACAACGGCTGGGTCTAATCCTGGACACTGATTGGTTAAAACCGCATTCCAGCCGATGTCTATTCCACAAGTTACCACCGGCTAAAGCCATGACATTGAAATGCCTATTTACACTGTTCCATCTCACTGCGCAATCCACTGTCTCATCAGCCCAGCCAGACAATTTATAAACTTAACCTCCACTGTAAAAAGCATCTAGACATTATCTCCCATTTCTTTTAGACTAGCAATTGGTTTTCAATAGTGGAGATTTGTATAAACCTTGCTGTCTGTCTATCTGACATTTGTAACACTGTTTCAATATTGAAATTTGATCTCCAGCTATCCCATAGTAATGAACTTGTAGGGGTCGCGAGTCGAGACAAGACAGACAGGCAGGCAGCTTTTCTCAGCCAGTCGAAATCATGAATCAGCATAATTTGTATGGATTTATACTGTACAAAGAAATGTCACTAGAAAACAGGTAAACAAAATCAAGTGCAGCTAGTTTGCAGTCTTTCCAGCTTCAGTTTGAAGTGATTGTGTTAGCTTTGTTGTTGGCTAGCTCCTCTGAACAACAGTGTCCTGACGAGAGAGCACATTTTCTATGGCAGGTGAAATCGCACATCATTAGCTCATTGTTATGGATGTATCCAAATAAATGTCACTAGAAAACAGCTTAAACAAATGCAGATGCAGCTACTTGGTTGTTATTCTGGCTGCACTGTTTGACGTGACTGTAAGTTAGCCATAGTTGGCTAACTAGCAAGCAAGAACGTTGCCAGCCAGTATGGCAATATAACATTTAGAACGATACAGAACAAAAATATTTAAATACTGTGTCACATCTCTGGGAACCGAACCAATAGAACGTAGCAACCCTTGATTTGTGTCGGGCCTATATCTTGTGTAAGGATGAAATAGTATGAATAAATGTATCAAAATAACGTTTTTAATGAAAATATGTAAGTCATTATTTAAATATGTTGGTAACCCATTGTATAAAAGTGATAATGCCCTCGAAGCCTGTGTATGGAGGATATATTGGCATGGTTTGCCAGCCCTCGACTTCGTATCGGGCCTAACAACACCCGTACCAATATATCCTCCAAACACAGGCTTTTCAGGCATTATCACTTAAATATACCATGCACCCCCCAAAATATGTTTAAGATCTTGCCTATTTCATCCACACATTGGTTGTCATCAGCTGGTTCTTCTCGTCCCTGTAATGGAGAGACCATACTGTAAAGGTTTTATCTGTACCTTTGTGTTGTTATACTGTCAGTATGTGTGTAAATGTGGTACAGAGCAAACAACTAGCCTAAAAGCCTAAATGTATGTATAGTGATATATTCTTTGCAGTGGTGTAATGTACTTAAATAAAACATACTTTAAACTACTTAAGTTGTTTTTGGGGTATCTGTACTTTACTGTTTATATTTTTGATTACTTTTACTTCACTACATTCCTAAAGAAAATAATGTACTTTTTACTCCATACATTTTCCATGACACCCAAAAGTAATCGTTACATGTTGAATGCTTAGCAGGACAGGAAAATGGTCTAATTCACACACTTACAAGAAAACATCCCTGGTCATCCCTACTGCCTCTGATCTGGCAGCCTCACTAAACACATGCTTCATTTGTTAAGGATGTCTGAGTGTTGGAGTGTGCCTGGCTATCCGTACATTTAAAAAACAAGAAAATGGTGCCGTCTGGTTTGCTTAATATAAGGAATTTGAAATGGTTTATACTTTTTCTTTTGATACTTAAGTATATTTTAAACCAAATACTTTTAGACTTTTACTCAAGTAGTATTTTACTGGGTTACTTTCACTTTTACTTGAGTCATTTTCTATTAAGGTATCTTAATAAAGTCCAGCTTGCATTGACAAACATCAAAATAATCATCAGGAAAACACAAATCACAATATACCATAATAATCATATTTTTCTCACCACGTCCACTAGCTGGGAGATGGCCAGTCCAAATCTGACCCGTACTGTGCCGTTGAGGTATTCTACAGGCCTTACCCATTTCTGGTAGTTTCTGAAGAGGTTCTTGAACAGTTTGTCCTCTGTCTTGGCATAGGAGGACAGTTTGGGGATTCCTATAGAGGCAGGGAAACACCACATTAGCCTTCCTTAAGCTGCATCATGTCAGCGACGTGTTAACAGGGGATATTATCCTGGTAACAGCTCATGGCCCATGTTCAGCCCAACTAAAGCACATTGACGATGATTCATAGTCCCTGGCTCCTGGCACTTTGTCAATAACCCCATCAATCTCCAGTTTAACATGCAGGAAATCACCCCAGCGATCTCAGCATCATGACAATCACATCTCTGGTCCCTGTTTACCCCCAGACCAGGACCAGACATTCACTATCTATAGAGGAAGAAAGCTCACTGTCACTTTGTCAAGGCAACATAGTCAATGCCTTTTGTTGATGATTTGGTGTTTTCCATTGCTCATGGAAGGAGACAAAGGTCAAGTGTGTCCTTCCTGTTAGAATTCTCTGCAAACTAGTATGTTTGATCAGATATGTTGGTGTTTATAACAGAAGTGTTATTTTATTTACAAGGAGGATTTTTGAATAATATGTTTTATTGTATTTTTCCCTCAAATGTATCCTCCTCTTCCTCCCTGGAAGAGACTCCTCTGCTGCCAATACAGAGTGGTGCTTCATCCCCAGTTCTTCGCCATAGAAGTAGGCCTATAAACAATCTAACAGTGATTAAAGGTTAGAGTCACTTGGCTGGGGTTCAGGCAACAAAAGGCTGTCCAAACCTTTAAAAGCTGATGAAGGTTTTGCACAGAATAAACTAAAGATAGCAGCCAGGGTTGCATTTGTGCTCCAATTTCCTCCGTAATTGATGACTCACTGTCAGCGGGATGCATAGACATGGAGAGATTAAATTTGACTCCATTGCTCAATGCCAGCACCAGTGTCAAGTGGGAAGACTTTAATAGTGTAGGCTGCCAGTCTAGTCTGCCTCCCTCCATCATCCAACACTAATGCATTTCTTCCTATCAGCTCTGTTTTATTTGGTCTCTCTCTCTGTAAATCCTGTCAGTCATCCCCCGCTCTGTTCTAATTTAATTTGACTCAGTGTGTTTTCTATCTGGATTATGAGGAACGAAGCCCCAATGAGTTTTACTCTCCATAACTTCATTACAGATGGGTCTGATGTTGTGACTGTGGTTGATGGATACCTCATTGTATCAGTGCATCAGCTGGCCTCTGTGGCATGCTGGTATCCATGGCAGCCTGGTGTTGTAGGCCCCTAGGGGGGTTGATGATGGAGAAAAGGGCTGGAGGATGGAACCTTAGATAGAGGAGGCTTTTTATGTGTGAAGGACACAGTGAGGTCTTTGTGCCCCTTAAGGGCTAGCTGGGTTTTTAGAGAGTGAGAGACCGGAGGTGCACCTTCCATATTAAAGACATCAGCCGTCACTCTAGTCTACATACAACTGCTGACTGGGAGGAACATCTGGAGTTAGCCTCTGTAAATGCAGAATTAAGCACCAGCAATTTTCACGATTAATTTATTATATTCAGCACTTTAGTTCAAACGAAGGATGTAAGGTTGCTGTATTATTACTGTAAACAGGTCTCCAGCGCAGGGAGAAAATGAAGAAGTATCGATTCAATTCTTGAGGGACACAATGCTCTTAAATCATTCCCCACACGCTCATGGGCTTATTTTATGTGTGTTCAATATGACTGTAAATTTACCTGAAGATGACAGGCCCATGGCGGGGCTGACTACAGTTAACACCCCAGTGTCGTCCTCAGGCTCAAGATCAATAGTAGCATTCTTAGACCTCCTCAGTCAATATCACTGTGATTAGCAGATTCATCATCCTTAGACTTTCTCTCTCACATGCTCGGCACAACTTCATGCAGAAAATGCTGCTGCATGTCTGGCTTCTCTGGGAGATTCTGAACACTACCCTTTGTGAAAAACAATATAAATATGATCCAACAATGTGTCATATAACACCTACAGTACAACCATCACACCATCATCTATTGTAAGTAGTAACTTAGTAACTAGCTAAGTAATACTTTTTAAATAAGGTATGTATGAAATAAAAAGCATTTAATTGAGTAAATACAACTCGTGCAAAATCTCTTCTGCAGTTGGCTCTAATGTCCTCCATTAGACCAACACCAGCAAGCATGCTGAGAACCACAGGACCCTATTAATTTAAACTGAGCAAAGATATCCATATCAAATCAGAGGGGAAGAGTCTGCACGACTGGAAAATCCTCACAGAGCAAGGGCATCATAGTTGCTTCATTAGATTTTTGTAATGGAGCAACAATTCAGCATGAATTGTCATGATTGAATGACACAATCTGAAGACCACTTCCCAACCCTTTACGATATCTGTAATCCAGTGTATAGATTGTGTTAGAAATGCTCAATAGGTGTATCTACAATTAGTGTAACCTGAGTGTGTAGCCAGTCAGGCATTACTCCAGGCTATCTCTCCAGAGGATCCCTGGCTGTGTACTGTACTGATGAAAGATGTGAATATTTTATGAGTCATCTTGAAGATCTGGGGTTTACAAAAACACCCCAAGAGATGGCAGATTAAAATATGTGATCTTACACATCTCCTATCTCTCCTCTGCAGTCCACACAGCCCATGTCATTAAACCCAGCCCGCTAACGAAGGACAGAATTTCATATGAGGAGCTCCATTACATTTTTCCATTTGAGCTATTTAGCAGACGCTCTTATCAAAAAATAAATTACAGTCAGCGACTCAAAGTCAGTGCAATAATCAATCCTGTTTCTGCACAGGCTGGCTGGCAGGGGAGGAGGCAGACGTGGAACTATCTGGACTGTCCAGCTTATATTTCTGCTATTGACTGGACAGTTATTAGAACTCTGAGGTTCTTTACCCAAATGGTTAATAGAGACATTTCTTCCCTTATTCAGCTCATCTCCTCTCCCAGCTGAACAGAAGGTCACCAACCACAGGAAATTACTGCACTATGCCAGACAGGGTTGCATATCATTGATACTTAATTAACTGAGAGCAGGAAACCAAACCACTCACCTTCATAACAAATGTTGACAAAGTCTTTGAGACCATACACTTTGATTACAAATCCACTTAAAAGGGAAATTAGGTCTGGATAAATTGAGTGGTCATACTGACATTACTCAGCCCATCTGTTAATGATCATCCCTCATAAGTTCCTCTTTTAATGTAATATTAAAGTCTCAGCTGACGTAGCCTCTTCACTATCTCCCATCCTCAGCTTACGTATCCTCTTCACTATCTCCCATCCTCAGCTGACGTAGCCTCTTCACTATCTCCCATCCTCAGCTAACGTAGCCTCTTCACTATCTCCCATCCTCAGCTGACGTAGCCTCTTCACTATCTCCCATCCTCAGCTGGTGTAGCCTCTTCACTATCTCTCATCCCCAACTGGTGTAGCCTCTTCACTATCTCCCATCCTCAGCTGGTGTAGCCTCTTCACTATCTCCCATCCCTCAGCTGGTGTAGCCTCTTCACTATCTCCCATTCTCAGCTGACGTAGCCTCTTCACTATCTCCCATCCTCAGCTGGTGTAGCCTCTTCACTATCTCCCATCCTCAGCTGGTGTAGCCTCTTCACTATCTCCCATTCTCAGCTGACGTAGCCTCTTCACTATCTCCCATCCTCAGCTGGTGTAGCCTCTTCACTATCTCCCATCCTCAGCTGACGTAGCCTCTTCACTATCTCCCATCCTCAGATTTTCCATCTGCCCTCCCGCTCATCTCCTTATCATCCTGTCCCAGTAGATTACCCTAGTTGTGCAGAGTGGGCATCTGTCAGTCTGATAACGTCTCTGATGGCCCATCACTCTGAGAGTGTCTTCCATGTCCTCCACTGTGGTACTGTAGGGAGAACTTACCCAGGGAGTGACACAGGTGGCAGCAGCAGTATGACAGCAGCAGGATTAGAGTGGTGGCCGCTGGCCCAGCTCAGCATGATATCAGAGGGGGCTCCAGATCCACACAGCCAGGGAGCAGTCCCTCAGGCAGCCATGACTCCAACACAGCTGGAGCCTAAGAAAACACTGCAATATAATCACAACAGTGCACAAACAGAGGAAGTTATGGGACATGTATACATCAGTATAGATACCTTACATGTACACACAAACATGAATACAGACACATACTGCATACACACACATTTAATCTTACACATTACACACACACACATACACGTGTACATACACATTACACTCACCTGCTTGGATGTAGTGAACACACACAAACCTATCCACATTATGATCACAAACACACATACTGTGCATATCAGACCTGCATCCTCTCTTCCTATCATCCACTCAACACACAATCTATCCTAGATGCAGCGTGAGAGTCCAGACAGTGTGTCGACAGACAGACAGGCAGCACTACTCTCTAGTATTCATCCACTCCATGCAGCCCTGCTCCCCTACCTCAGCTCAGACAGACGATGCTTCAGTCCCTTGCTGCTGCCTCTAAATGAACGGTAGCACACTCTCTCCTCCTTTTCCTCCTCCTCCTCAACCTCCTCCAGAAAGCCAGCCCCTCTCTCTCCCAGAAGAGTCTGATCCCTAATCATACAAGGGAGCTTCCCCAACAGCACACTGCCTGCAGCCTGTAACCTATCCACAGCCAAGTGTCTACACTGCAAGCCCTGCCCCAGCAGCTCTACCTACATAGATCCAGCACACTGCTATTGTTCTCTCTCGTTCTCTCTCCATAGACAGTGGCTAGCAGCGAGGCTGCCTCAGCCATACGTCTTACTAAGGTAGCTTCAGACTGTTGCTTCAAGTTTAACGGCAGGGTTAATAGGGGTGAAGGAGCATGTGTGTATCTGTATGTGTGTGCTGAGAGCTTGCCTAATATACAGCATTCATACCCCTGATACTAGCTGGAGCACCTGTGGGATGAGAAGATTTAGATTTTTAGATGTTATTTTGTGAATGTGTGTGTGTGTATGTGTGTGAGCCAAATAACTCCATCATGTCTATGATGCATTGTCTCACATCAGATAGCCCGACGGCCGTCTCCACTGATGGGTTGAGGGACGAGCGTCGCGTAGGAGTGACGCCATCTGGCGTGAGACATTGGTCTATGATGACGATGCCTTGTGAGAGTGACAGCAAATGGAAAATGCTGGAAGGGAAAAATCAATCTCTTCTGCCTAGCCCCTGGGTCATGGTGCGTGTGGAGAAATGGTAATATGGTGCAGCCAGACACCCACTCCTTTCCTCCTCTCCCCTCCTCTCCCCCTCTTCTGGGAGACATGATAATGGTGGCTTGTCTATTACTCAGCCCTGTCTCCCTCTCCCCATTAGACTGAGCTTCATGGAAACACTGTAACTACATTTAGCCTGCAACATACTCTCATTTGTCCACATCTCTTTCTCTATGTGTGTCTCAGTCTTGTCTTATTATTAATTTGTGTCTTAGTTCATTGGTATTTTCATGTTGGCAGAACAAACCTGTGGAAAACATTGGCTAACACTTTGTTTGAATTTATAATGTTTTTTATTCAAGCTTGGTTTGTTTTTTATTGAATGAAAGGTTGAATAATGTCATGTACATCTTTGCTAGGCTCAAAGAAAGCACACAGACTGTAGACTGCATCAAATGCAAAGGAAAAGTTCAAAACCAAGCAGTATTTAAAAAACGAATCGACACAATAAACATGCACCTAGCTGTACAGTATTAATATCCCCTCTCCTACCAAAGGGGCAGATAAACCACATGTTCTGTCATGTCATTTCAAATGTCATATACTACTGTATAGCACTACTGTATTTGTAATGACAAAGTATACAGTATCATGGTGTTCTCTCTGTTTATTTTTTCAGGAGACTGTAGACAGGGTCCTGTTTTTCTTTTTCCTTCTTTGTTTTGGTCACTTTGGCATAGATGTCAGTTTCCCCCTGCTGTTCTGGTCTTTCCACTGAGGGGAGAGGTTGGTAGATTTAGTCAAACATGTTGGATACTGTATGTAGAGAAAGTTAACTGAGTGTTCTGAGAATCATTACAGTTAAGTGTATCTTTATATAAATATACCTCAGAAACACTGTGGTTTGAGTTGTGTGGGACTTGTGTTATGTTATGAGTCGTTGCTCACGTTGCCTTCCTCTGTCTGCAGGCCTGTTGGTCTCTGTGTGCATGTGGCTAAAAATTCATCAACCTGTGTAGCATGTGGTTACGTGTGATGTTCAGGGCTGCCTCTTACTCTATGTCAGTATAACAGACAACAGATAAAAATAGGTATCATGTGAACCTACCTTTGTAACCCATCAGACAGTACATGTACGTATATTATTTTACTTGTTTATTTTTTAGTACCCACCTCTAGTTATTACACTGTACAGTGCCTCATCTCCTGGACGATCAGTTGGAGAGCTACAGAAACAGAAAATGTACTTCAAACTCATACATTTAAATATATAATTAGAGAAATATCAACAATAAGCCTCATACATTTCCTTGATACTGAAGGAAGAGTAAGAGCAGGATTCAGACTTACTGATGAACATCCGATCCCATGCCTGCTGGGAATAAAACAGAGATCAGTTCTATGTATTGTAAAGGCTAAGGGACTCCTGAAAAGAGAGGAACAACTATGACATTGCATACATACCTGACACACCTTCTGAACCCAAGGGCTCAGGACTCCTTCTGTTTAAGGAAAATATTACAGGCATATATAATTTATCATTTGTTATATATCATTTATCATTTATGCATATTGAGTGTGGGAAATGCACTTTACAAATTAAATATTATTATTATTATTTGTGTCATATCTTGTGTCTGGTATAGGATTTAGAAATAATGTAGTAGTTACTTGTCAAGTCTACTCCCGCTCTCCCTCTCCCTTATGGGACTCCATCACGTCATTGATTACCTCCCCTATATCTGTCAGTCCCTCAGGTTCATTCCCCAGTCAGCATTAATGTTATGTTTCTCATGTCCAGACGCAGGTCTTGTTTTGTTCTATGTTTATTTATTATTACACCCTGTATTTACTTCTCATCTCCCAGCGTCTGCGTTACAGTTACTAAAATGTCTTACCTTTGATGCCCTGATGATTTCAGTCCTGTATTAGAAATAATGTTTTTTAATAGTCAGATACAGTATATCATAAACCAAGGGCTTTCTCTGCTAGGTTATTATTAATAATGTAATGATTAGACAAACTCTCCAGTCACCTATCATGGAATAGGCTCCTTCATCACCATCAAGGGGGACTCACTACTGAACAGACAAGACATGACACCATTGTAAATAACTTACAGAAGCCATGGAAAAGGGGGAAATCATGTTAGACTGTGAAAGGGTATTGTATGAAAAGTACTAAACCTATATGGTAACTTCATTGTTTCATCAAAGATACTGCATATCAGATATTTTCTGGACCAAAATAGGGAAACTAACCCAGGCCTATGACACTTTTATGAAAACTGTATAATCTCAATATTGTGGTGAAATTGCATAATTTTCCATTAAAAAAAAAATGCAATTGAAGAGAAACTTACATTACACCAGCTGCGACTAGAACATCCAGCATAAGAAAATCAAAGACAGAAAACATACAGTATAACTTAGTACTTCAAGAACTTCATTAAAAGAAAATGAACTATATGTGATGCAAAATATGCTATGTTAAAATATGAACTGATATACTGTACCTGGTACAACTGAGATTAGACTGTAGGTTTGATCCGTATCCTGATTCTCACTAAGGGAAGAGTACAAATATTTTAACCCTGTCTCAACAATGTGGACATTGATAAATCAAGTAGTATTTTGTTTTTATATGGTAGGCTTTCTGTACACCTCGTCGATGGTCACTGCTTATCACTGGTAACAGAAAGCAACAGTAAGGAATGACTTAAACCATTGTGTTTACTATACATAGACACTTAGTTTAACGTCAGCATCTGTTCACTTTCCCCCCACCATGTCACATAGCTAGACATGGGGATTGTAAGGCTGGGATTCAATAATATCTGCATTAGATCCACGTTATAGCTCGCTTGACATTTAAAGGGGAATTTCCGATTGAGCCCTCATCTGCAGCATTTTGTGAATGCAAACGGCTAGTGGACTAATCTACAGTTACAATATATAAACAAATATATTGCTTAACTTGACTGTTTACAGATTGGTTTATCAAAATTCCAAATTCCACATTGCTTGCTTGACATTAAAAGGGAATTTCTGATTGAGCCGTCATCTGCAGCGTTTTGTGAATGCGATCTCCATGAACGGCGGGGAAAATGCTTTTAAAAGCTGCATTTTCGGCTGTCCAGTTACAGTGTTAAGAATTGATTCCTGGCCTAAACCAAACAGAGACTGTCAACTTCACTTACTTTGTTTCAGGATCCCCCAGTACCTCCACAGTAACAGCAGTACAGACAGCATCAGAAACAGGAGGACCAAGGCTGCTGCCACTCTTGCTCCCACATTCTTTAGTCCCTCTCTGAAGACCATTGATATATTAGACTCTGGTGTAAAGTAGAAGCTGGTGTTTTACTTGATGCTGAGTCTTGAGTACG
Source organism: Coregonus clupeaformis (assembly GCF_020615455.1). NCBI lineage: Eukaryota > Metazoa > Chordata > Actinopteri > Salmoniformes > Salmonidae > Coregonus > Coregonus clupeaformis. Next base: position 44,964 of record NW_025534626.1, on the reverse strand, counting down.
TAGCCTTTCTTTACAAAGCAATATATTGGCTGAAAATGTGTCTGAATGACAAATATTCAAACAGCACTGCAACAAATGGACAAATATACAGTATGGATAGCAATCTTAGAATTACAAACATACATTATACACAAATATTGACAGAATCTTACCTTTCCATTCTCCATCGACCTTAAAGACTACTAAATTCTCCCCTATTGACTTCCAATTGACTGGGTAGAAGTTTATCTCTGCTGTAAACACAGCTGTAGTTGCCTGAGTCTTCTTTTTTGTAACATCCTTCATGGTGAAAATGGTTTCATCTTCACTGTTGTCCAGCGCTGCAATTCTTATCCCAACTCCATTCTTGCAAAGGTAAACATTTACATTGTCCTGGTGTCCTCTGATGCCAGTAGTGCTAACATTTAAAATTGACTTTTACCCCCTTCAGCCACATTAGACGGTCCAAAGATCTTTGCTGGGTAGATCTCTGCATAAAAAAATACCAATAAGGTGTGAACCCTTAAAACATTTTTTGAAAGTTTAAATTTCCCGTAAGTGTAAGTGAGTTTATTATTAAGAAGATAATTTGCGTTTTTAAAAGTATATACTGTATTTTATACACTGATTGACGAAACACGAATCACTAATCACCAAATAATATATACAGAAATACTTTACTTTTGTGTTCAGAATTTGCGTCTTCACATTTGACAAGGATGGATGCTGTGGCTTCATGGAAAAATTAACACACTTAGGGAAAGTATTTTGTTCAGGAAATTAACCTAAATATGAAAATAATTAAAAGATTACTTGAAAAGTAGAAAATACTCACAGGCCACAAGCTCATAGGAGTCCTAATGCTGCCATGATGTTGGCTGAGACTTCTGTGGTGTGGAGAGATGGTTTCAGAGAAATGCAATGATGACGTACAGTACCTTACCTATTTAGTCTAACGATGGTAACACACATTGTACCACTCAAAAATCCGGCCAATAGGTCTGTTTGGTGTGCTTTCTCAAATACTTTTGACATATTTAAGCATACTTTCGTAACAAAGCCATTTTGTCATTACAGTCACACCCTTACGTTGCAGAGGAGAAGTGACCTGGTACATACACTATCAATTGAAATCATCAGCAACATGTATAAACAAATATTTAGCTAAACTTGACTGTTTACAGATTGGTTTATGAAAATTCCACATTCCAAATAGTATACCAATTTGGCAAATTATATGTTCAATATAGTTTATATGACAAAATACTCAGTTTGTATATTTTATTGAACATTCTATCTATCACCCATCCTACCAGAGGTTCTATTGACTGTGACTGCAACCATTTGGTACTTTATATATCCCACTGTAGAAGTAACAGTTTGAAATACATAACCCTTTGTAGGTTCAATTACAATTGTTGCATATGTTGTAAGTACTGTAAAACATGTGTATTTTATATTCTCAAGAAATAGTATTTATCTGTCAGTGCATTACTATTGTTTGTCTTCCAGAAAGAGATAGCATGATTAGCCTACTTCTTACGGACATCAGTAACTAACAGTCACTACAGTCAGTAGAAGTATGACCATATCTGAACATATCAATCAGATTTAGGGTTGCAAAGGTAGGGTATATTACTGGAAACTTTCAAAGTTTACCAGTTAACTACCAGCATATTGGTATCTTTCAATGATTTTATGTAATCTACTTCAGATTATCACAGGTGTCTGTAATAATATATGGACCTCTGTGTGGCTTTATCACATGTAAAATATATGAAATAATTAAATAAGCTGATAAAAAAAAAAAAAAAAAAGAATGACAAAGCTGTAAAACATTATCCAAAATGTATAAAACGGATGGGTCTAATCCTGATAGAGGGTTACTACTTTATCATCTTCTTTGACTTTCTAGTACACTGCCACCTTGATAACTGTATCAGTAAAGTTAGAGAGTAGAGGTGTGGGATTCATATGTAGTGACTAATGATGTAGGTTGGGTATCTCAAGTGGACATTTGTTTTAAACAACATTTGATATTTGAGTCTGTTTTAAGCTTTGTAAGCTATGGGGAGTGACAGTGTTAGATCTTTTTGCAATGTGTAACACAGTCTTCCCTATTAGCTTTCAAATGTACAACTGTAAATATACAACTGTCCTGTAGGCTGATAGCCTACCTCAAAGGCTATGCATGGTCAATCCCTCATCTGCAGTGGCCCTACAGCATTAACTGTGATACGGCCTCTGCAGAAGTGAGGGCATTCATACTTCTTGCTCTTTGTGGAGCAGAGCTGTTGAGTGGGAAGTTGTCAAGGAAGTGAGTCTGTGTTTATACAGGACCTCCCCGCCCCCACCTACCGTCAACAAATGTTGTCAATGCGGAGCTATATGGAGCCCTCCGCATTGTTACAACATTTGAGAGGTGCACGGCGATGTTGTACGGAGCTAGATTTAGCCTCTGCATGCCAACTGCTTCACACCCTCCATATGGCACCTCCGACAACATTTTCGGATCAAGCATAAATTGTCTCTTTCTTCTCGATCACACCGACAACGTCATTGCATTTTGGTTACACCAGATGTATTTTTGTTTGCCTTGCAGCATTGCGTTGCAGAGGCAGTTGCAGTGCGTTCTGTGTGGCGCATAAGTTGGATTTATCGAACGTATGCTGTCAAACTGTATGCGTAGACGACTTGACAGAAATGGTAGCAGAAGGTGAATGTTGAACTTTTGTTGCACACATATCCAGATGATGCTGCTTACTATTTTGTGCATTGATGCTGTCGGTGTGATCAAGGCGTTACCGACCTCGCGCTCTCTCGCAGCTTGGATTGAAAGTTTCTGCTGTATAAAACCAGTCTATTAATGCCAAATAATACAATCATTCCGCTGTCAAAACAATAGCTTACTAGGGATTGTTTAATTATGCAGACAACGCAGTCTAGCCTACTAGTCTATCTATAGCTGTATACAGTATTAGCTGGTAGCCTATTTATATTACACATTGGAAACTCGGACTCCACGCTGTCAGGGCTACCTGTCTCATCACTCGTGGAGGGCTTATCAGTGTTCTCAGAAGGGGGTTGCTTTTGTCGTATATGATGAATGGTGGCAATTATTGCCATCAACAAAGAGTCCGTTATGCTGCATCGTGTTAGAGGCTTTTATTCATACCACGAGGTTACAGCATAACTTACAGACACGCGTTGTCCGGAGAACGGCTCCTCCAATTGCTATGGCCGTTCTAACGTCTCATCGTTTAACCCCTATTTATAAACACTGATGCCCCCTCTTCTGGCCAATCACCAGTCTCCCCTGTCTACAACCCACCTCCTGTCTGTGATATGTGGTATTACACCTAAAACATTCCCTCTTGATACTACCATAAACAACATTCCATTTCTTCATGAAAAACATTTAACAAAGGCATAATCTTCAGATACTATATTCCCCCTTTCGAGACGAAACTAAACGTCTCGAAAACCAAACAGAATAGGATTATGACTAGTAACAACTTATCTTATTGAGTATCTTTAACCTTAAACCAAAACATTCTCCTCTAGAGTGTAAATACCTTTCTTATGAAATATGAATAACTGTTGATGAAGTGTGAACACATTACTATGAATTATGAATAAATCTTTATGGAGTGTGAGAGCGAAAAACCTGTCCGGCAACCTTTGTTCCAAATCCATCCATCCATCAATCAAGACAGTAAAATTCTCTCACGGTCCCTCTGCCCCAGGCAACCACCGCGGTACTCCAGATAAACTCATAAACCATGTAAATACATTTGAAACTATGATGCCACCAAATACACATGTTTCCCCTGCAAACAAAATCCTATCCAGAAACATCCACTCTCAAGCTGGTCAACCCATAGGACTTGAAAAGGGAATCTCTCCCTGCCTAAACGTCCTTTCCCTAACCCCCATCGAAATAAACAAAAGCATCTAAGATCCTCATCTGCATTCAATAACATCAAACATCATTCTACTAAAATCAATACCTAAGAATATGACACCATTATGTATTACACATCAAATATGTCTATATTTCATTGCAGACACTGGAATGTAGTCCACTACACTTCATCTCCTCCGTAGTCTCCTCTTCCAATGGACTTGTTGATGATGGAATCAGCCACACCCTCCTTGTTTCATCTCCTCCAGTCATATTGTCCCTTCATATTGTCTTTGTTTGAGTATTCCAATCTCCACATGTTCTCCCAAATGCTTCTGGAATGACAAGAAAATAAACGACCAAACAGTATCTTTTGCAAAACAACATTTTCAAATTAAACCTCAACATCAATTTAAGAATATAAAAATGACCTATAAATGATGTATGAATCACATTAACCTATCCCCCCTTGATTCATAAATCATACCAACATCACCCTACTATTGAAAAATTTTTTTTGAAAAATAATCAACTCATAAAAATGATATTTATCCATCAGTAGTCCATCCATCTTTATCCAGATCAGGAACAGTCAACACCCGGCATCGGAGTGTTGTCTCCAGGAATCACTCTCAACCTATCTCAATATCATAACTTTCTCAAAGATCAGTAACAAATTACAAACATCACAGTGTTATCAAAGCTGAAACTAAAATCTGACCCATCACTGCCCCTACTGGCCTAATTGATCTTGCAACCAAATCTTCTCAGATCTCCCAAACACATCCCCTTATAATGCATCTATAACCCCAGTGATCTTATCTGAACTATCTGGACTCAAAGTATAACTAATATTTATCAATATTATCTTCCCAAATGTTACACCATACCATGAATGAAGTCCCCCCTTCTCTCTTAGACTTACCCTTCAATGATAGGCTTGAAGACTATGACATGTAGCCATGTCTCTTTTCACCCCATTTTCAACCCTAGCTTCAGATTTCTGTGTTGGTACCACTCCTCTTTTAATGGTAAAAACCTCATATGGAAGCTTAAACGTTGACCTGTAACAACATCCTATCCCCATAGGGTAAGAATATACTCTATCATCACAAACCCACCAAATATCTCTAAAATTCCCATAGTCACATTGTCAGTCAAAAGCTAATCTTTTAACCATCAAAGTCCTGCTCTTCTTACTACCTGATATATAAAAAGTAACCTATTATTTGTCATTACTACCCTTAAGGTCATACTTATCCAAGGTTATCCTATACTCATCACACTCTGATATTCCCATAAACATACCCCTTACCTCATATGTTTTATTAGAACAACAACAACTTTTATCTTCACTGGTTCACCTGAATACTTCAGGTTTCCACTGTTACCTGACTTTACTTTCCATCAAACAATTCCCATAGGGTAATCCATTTACCCAAGAACACTTAAACCCTATGCTTAAACCACTGTTCTGACAACGACATTATTTTATCGGTCAATGACTGTTGCCGATACCACAGCCATGACAAAGCATAACACTGACCCATACCCGCCAGAGGCTGCGCGACCGTCTAACACGTCTTGGGCTGGCATCCCCAACAGACATCAACCCTCAAGATTCCTCACTGATTCTTACAGAATGAGTTAATCTATCTCTAATTTCCACAACAGAGGAACGAGCAGTACTGATCAGATACCCCCCCCCTCTGTCATCAAAATCAAAAGACCCCATCCTGCAGCTTCCATGATGAATCTATATTCTCCATTTCAGATTAATCTATATTGTTTCTATCTGCTCTCCTATTTTAATCCTATTCGTACCATAACCTCCTGAGTCCCTCTTGCTACCTCTACTTTCAGAACAGTTGTTGTCATCCTTCCTACATTTGCTATTACCATCGTATCATTAATCCCTTCCCAAAGTTACCATTAACGTTGTTGATTTAGTTGATGAATTAAAACCCTTAATTCCCTCTAGTGGGAAACTACCAACATCCTATTCGATTATTCCCTGTTGGAGTGACTACTGTAATAAACTTATCCTTAACTCCCTCTGTGACTGTGGAACGTTCCACAGACTTCAAATCTTCCATTATAAGCATCACTTAACGAATTACATAGCCCTTTAACCAATAATTCTTAACCGGAACAAATTTCTATGCTTTCACTAGATAAGTACACATTCTCCCTGATCTTTATCTGTAACCTTACGCAAAATAATCCCTTGTTTGACTAAGTGCAACCCTTCTACTTCTGATCCTGCTAACAATACTTATTCTCCCTAATTATCTCTCTCTCTCTGTGAAAGAAACGTCATCATCCTAAATGGCATATTATAATTATTATTCTCCTAACCCTAACAATTTTCCCCCTATAATTGGTGCTGGACCCCTATAATCAACCTAGTTTTCCCAAAGCTCTGAACTCTTTACTTGTACTTCCATCAATCACCACTAGTGTCACTTTTTCCCCCTTTCAGTTCTACCTCTAAACTTTAAACCTTTGATTATAACAAAAGGTACCCCCAATTACCTTGATCTTCCTATTCTAAAGTGTCATTCATTACTATTCTCTCTCTCTCTTACTACTAACTTTAAACTTAGCTTACTGTCTGAGTTCCTTCAAACCTACTCTACTCCTAACTTATTTTAATCTAATCTTCTCTAACCTTTAAAAAACCCTTTTCCACTGATTTATTGACAAAATCCCTTCCCCACCAATTTTTAGAATACGTGATTGGGAATTCCCCCACCTGCTCCTGACTCCCTTTACACAGACTTGGCAAAACGACTAAACACCTTTTTAGCCTAACCTCAAATCTCTTAGTGTAAGAATGTAACCCAAAATAACAGTCACCCCTATTAAGTTTTTTTCCCCAGACAGATTGTCTAACAGGCAATCTAATGCATTATCATCCTTCCTATGATATTATCTTTTAAGCAAATGATTCCCAAAAACCCTACTTCTCAAAATATTCTACCAGACAGTCAGTCGTCTAGTGTGCCTCTGATTGAACACTTCAATTTACACCATGCATCTCTTCCCACAATATCATTGATATATTGTCCTAATATTAGTATGTCTATTGTAATTCCTATTTGACTTCTATAGCAGAGCTCAATTGATTCCCTAAGAGTAATTAAACCGTTTTACTACCTCAAATCCCTATCCTAACCTAATTAGTTTATTTTACAGAGTGGATATGGATAACCTCTTTAGGCTGAACCCAGATAAGTTTTTCCCCTATTCACTACTCACTTCTAATGGTCGGTTGTTTTTACTTCAATTGTTGGCTATTTTCTCTTCTTCTCTAATCGATGCTCTCAGCTGATACCCCCCTTCCGGATATTCTAGGCACTCTAGAATATTTAGTGTTCACCTGGAGAACAGGTGATCTTGAATTGCCCCTGTATCTTCCTCTGTTTCTTCTTCTCCAATTCTGTGTCTGTCCAGAAACTGACAGTGGATATGGATAACCTGGTACCCCCCCTTGGCTGGTACAATTGCACTTGACATTGTCCAGTTGAAGCTGTAACAGTGATTGTTGATTTGGTTCACTCTGATTCTTCATAACCAACACTTCTTTTCTTCTTCTCCACCACCAGTTATAAGTTGTATTTGATTGAGTTTTCTTCGTCCGGTTCTTCTCGTTGTGGACCTATCAGTATTCTTCAAAAGGTTATCTTCTAAGTTCTGTTCTTGAAATATCATCTTCTTACCAGTGGCCTTTCCTTTGGCCTCACTGTATTATTCTTCTCCTTCAATTCTTGAGGTCTTCATCCAGTCGTGTTACTTCTTCCACTTCTCCATTTCTTCTTTGCTCTTGTACCTTCAACTTTCATCAGAGATCAAATCTCTAGTATCCATTTCTTCTTTCCTCTCTTGCCACTTCCCTCTGATCACAGAGTCACCTCCACCCATGACCTCTCATCTTCATCATCCTCTTCTCCTTCACGTTCCAGACCTCTCATTTTCTTCCTTCTGGAGTTTTGAATTCATCTTCATCGTCGTTTCTGCTCGTATTCGTCTTCATCTCTGATGCCATAATCACCATGCTAGATGATCACTGAAAGCTTCCTTCTCGTAAGGTGGGTGTCTTTGTGCTGAATCCGTATGTGAGAAAGGTGTACTAACATCTGCCATTAGTCTCTCCTAACACTACCTTAGTTAAATAATTACTATTTTAGTCAATTTTCCCCTATATCAAGCCCTTTATATTCCTTTATTGTGAACTATGTTATTCTAGACTGTATAGCCTCTGGCTTCCCCCTTAAATTATTAATATAACCCTAACAACCCCAAAAATCAAATTAAATAAAATATGAATATTAAAAATTCAATTAAATGCCTTATTCAAAACCCTTTAATTAAAAAAATAAAACCAATTAAAACTCAATTAAAAATCTATGAATAATTCAAAACCAATTCTCTATTCATATATCACCAATTTCAATTAGTGTTAGCTATCTTACCACAACCCATCAACTGCAAGTAAATGCAAGTTAGTCATCTTCAGACTAAAATACCCATAAACAAAGCCTTCTAACCTTACAACCCTTCAATACTCCAATTCCCATAACCCCTTGCTCTATTAGCTCTAATTATCTTAAATTTACAGAACAATCCTCAATCCCTCCTTGATTCCCAACACATCTGTAATCAAACCCCAGTGATACAAGAGCCACCAAAATACAACTTTTAATGAAATAGTATTTGCCAAGTCTATGTAAAATTGTCATAACATCACATATCTTGTTAGGATGATTTTGTGTACTAGCCTGATCCGATCTCTGCTGCGTCACGTGATCACTTCCTGTATCTCCTCGCTCCCCTCTCTCCTGTCTCTCATGACAAGGGACAAAGACAGAAACAGCTTTTAATAGTTAATGCCATCACTGAGTGTTTCCAACCATTCAATATTCATTCGTTCTACATTCGCTCTAAGACTTTAACCAGGACTAATTATAGATCGCCCAAAAACATTTATTTTTATTCATTATTTAATTATTTAATTCACTCTATTATAATCCGTTACCATATATTTAATTTATAAATTCAATAGGTACCCAAACAAGTTTCATCTTAACCCACCGCGTTTAAACTAGAATCATCGTGTTAAAATTTCTCCTGTCTGTCTATTTGTTCCATCGTCTGTGTTCTCTGTCTCCCCTGCAGTTCAACCAATGTGTTGTTTTGCAGAATCCACGCATGCGCAAATATGATTTATTACATAAATCGCTCCAAAACATTTCATTTAACTTTAATCGTCTTTTAATTTAATTAATTATACTCCGTCAACATATATTTGATTTATAACTTTTACTACATCTCGCCAAATAGTTTCCCGTTCGAACAACAGCCGTTTAACACCTAAGAGATTTTTCCCCAAAATCTCTCTTATTCTGTGACTATTATCCCTTGCCGACCCCCACATGGGACCTATGACCCCTTACCCATAATGCCGTGCTTTGTAGGCTTAGCACATAACCACATGTTGGAGTTTTTAGCCGCAGAAAATCACGCATGCGCAAATATCATTTTAACCTCATACTTGAGTCTCAGCATCCCCTCATGGTGCCGTAAAACAAAACGTTCCCTAATCTCGTGCCATAAACTCCAACTCCCACGCTTTGGTACTGTAGTGTCGCAAAATTACGCATGCGCAAATATCATTCCTCAATACAATTTCACCGTGGAAGGAAGATTCTCTACTCTCTCTCCCCAAACATAATAACAGTCCAGCTGTAATTCCCATTTCCCCCTTATAGTCAAACAACATTTACCAGCGTCACAAAACATATAACCTGACTTACAAACACATAAACAAGTTTAAGAGACTTTCACCCGTCGCAACGGAATCTCTAAGGATACGTTAGCATGTAGCACGCAACACAATTAGCATGTAGCATTAGCATTTAGCTTAGCCTAAGGTACACTCACACTTTAGCCTTACAAAAATTAGCCTGAGCAACGATGTACCACGTGGCCCAAAACAATCCAGCCTTAGCTTCAGCCTCTAGCCAACTGCAGCCTACTACACAAATCAATATCCTGCACCGTTGCCAAATAAATAATCGTCCAATTCTCCCCGTCTAACTTTTTGTTGCCTTGAAAGATGAATCTCATATCAAGAGGTTACCCCCAACCAATTTCCCGTCGACCAGAGGAGGAGTATAACATAGCTACAACCATTCACTTCATAATTCCCGCTTAAGGAATCAACCTGACTCAGTCTAACTAAGCCCTGGATTTCTGGCCCACTCCTGCGAGTCGCCCCATTTTGAGGTCTTTCCAGATTAACGGTGCCCTAAAAATGCATACGTATCCCAACATTAATTGCCAATCCATTGTCACCCGTTACCAATGAAATATAAAGTTCCCACCGTTCCTTTTGCTCTAAATTTGCCATTGTCACCCGTTACCAATGAAATAAATTTTAGCAGACTCTAGTCGACCAGCAACAACGCCACCTGAGGCCAGGTTATAATGGAGCATCGCTTCAGTGTACACAAGTCATATCCAATCTAACAAACTCCGAAGCGGCAAGAACACTCACCCTTTCCATGCCTCAGAGAGAGTTAGCCCAGCGATTGACTGAAACAAGGAAGAGACGCAAACCCAAGCCCCACGTTGGGCGCCATTATGTCGTATATGATGAATGGTGGCAATTATTGCCATCAACAAAGAGTCCGTTATGCTGCATCGTGTTAGAGGCTTTTATTCATACCACGAGGTTACAGCATAACTTACAGACACGCGTTGTCCGGAGAACGGCTCCTCCAATTGCTATGGCCGTTCTAACGTCTCATCGTTTAACCCCTATTTATAAACACCTGATGCCCCCTCTTCTGGCCAATCACCAGTCTCCCCCTGTCTACAACCCACCTCCTGTCTGTGATATGTGGTATTACACCTAAAACATTCCCCTCTTGATACTACCATAAACAACATTCCATTTCTTCATGAAAAACATTTAACAAAGGCATAATCTTCAGATACTATACTTTCATGAGCGACCCTGGGTTTCTGGCATTCGTCAGGAGAAGGCGTAGAAGGAGGACTGGCACTCTCGCTAGATGAACCAAAGGTTTTTATAACTATCCCAAGGTCGACCACAGCCTGTCGTTTCCAATGGGAACAAATGAGTCAGTGAGCCGAACAAGCAAGGAGGGGGGGGAAGAGCCAAGCAGGAGCTAGCGAGATCCTATTGGTGCGTTCTAGCATGTATTTGCATATTTCCGTTAGGGAACGCCTAGTCTGTGAAGTGTTTGTTTTTTACTTTGGCAAAGGGTTAAATCTACTAAATTTAGTCCAATCTGTTCGTAACATATTCTAGCTGTGGTCCTCTGTAGCTCAGCTGGTAGAGCACGGCGCTTGGAACGCCAAGGTAGTGGGTTTGATCCCCGGGACCACCCATACACAAAAAAAAATGTATGCACACATGACTGTAAGTCGCTTTGGATAAAAGCGTCTGCTAAATGGATTTTTATTATTAGCTTTGGGAACAGATAACTGTATTGAGATCAAATGTTTAATCGATTATTACATTTGCATAATATCCGCCAAAATCCATCTTCTCCTATTGTCGGCCACAGGGCTTCCTCTCATCACCATATTTTGTCGTGGGTGAAAATGCCAACTGGATGCTTCACACTTATACATCCATTTAAGTATCTGTGGAGAACTGTCAATATTTTCGAGGGGAGGAAAAGAGGAGGAGCAAGGCCGCTGTCATTTCTTGGGCCGGGAAGTGATGTTTCTGTCAGGACTGAGAGGCTGCTAGTGTTAACTGCTGCATACAAATAGGCCTACTAGCTTCCACCAGTGATGGTGTTTCATCAGTCGAGGACCAGGTGGTAGCTTTGCTGATGTGGTTATCTTCGTTAATTTGGCATGAGCTTGATCAAATAGGATTTTGCCTGTAGCATTGACTGCAAGGGAAGCCAGCGAGCATTTGGCCTCCCTTGATAAAATGTTTTAATAATAATAATAACCAATCAGCATTGAGCTAAACTGAATGAGCTCAGCTGTGAATGGTCCTGATGCATCAAAATAAAAAGTGTCAAGGGAAGCCAGTTTGGATTTGGCTTCAGACCAATCACATCACATCAGAAGCCAAACGTCATTGACAGAAACAAACTTGAATTGTTGCATCTCATTGTGTCGTTGTCCTCTGGTGGCTAGCTAGCTAAAATCATCCCTTTTCTAAATTAACCATGGATGGAGATAGGGATTTGGACATGTGGTTTTACTTAATTCTCCGTGCTGGCCAATGATTATAACAGCGTATTCATACATTGTGCCCCTGGCCTGAGAGGATGGAAGTTCAACATGTAGCTAGATGTAGTATGCTAATGTTAACTAGCTGGCCTGGTGCATCTTTGCCCATGAAAGGAAGTTAGGCTAGCGAGCAATCATTTTAGCCAGGTAGCATAGGACAACAAACACTAAAAGCGTGTACTGTATGACAGAGTCATGGACCGTTTAGGCAACATGAAAGAGGAGGATGGCATTGCCGTTTCTATACAAGTAGGGTGAGTCAACATGTTTTTTCTACTTGCCTACACACACACACATAAATCAGTACCATGGACAGCCACATCATATTTAGCTTACGTTGATTGGACTAAATAGTTTTTGGTATCTTTTAGTTGTCACTGTATTAGACTAAGCATAGGTGATTAGATGATGTTGAAATGGTGCTGGAATAGTGGAGGCAGCTCTTGTTTTCTTGCGACTTACGGTAACTTTCAGTGGTTCTAAATCAATAGTTGTTTAGTAGTACGAAAATGTCGGAAACATTACCTTGCTTGACCATGCTGTAGGTCATGTAACTGTTTGTTACATGCAATATGCTTTGTGGACTTCACCGGACAGATGTTGCTCTCCGGTTTTGTAACGAAACAAATGTGTGGTTGAATTTATTCTGCCACTGTGTCTTCTTATTGTCTCGGCCTTAGGCCTATATATCACGTTGTCAAGGCATATGAACTAACAGGTTGTAGAGCAAACAACGCAATTATCACAACATAGGTTGTAATATGACTTTTTTTGGGGGGCTTGCCTTCCCTGGTGATTTTACCCACGCACCGCCACTAACACTTGGTATTTTGTTTATCAATCTCCATCCGAATATGACCTGATTCACGTAACTTTTTAAAACTTGATACCCAGTAGGTGAGGAGGCCGAGGCGGGATGCCCCTGAGAAATAGGCTAATTAGATGCATGAAAACTATATTGTCTGTCTGACTCACCTACTACCATGTAGACTGGACAACACAAATACTTCACTTGCTACATGTGGAAATTAAAAAGGAGGGTTACTGTCAAAATTATTTATTTTAAAAAGTAATACAATTTAGACATAGGTGTGAGATGACGGGCGCATGGGCCCCCAAAGCTTGTGGGCCGCCCGCCTTATGGGGGCTGCGGAGGTTTCCCCTACGCCAGTGGTCACACCCTTATGTTGAAGAGGAGTGCCATTAAGGAAGACAGTCTGGTACATACAGGCCCATATAGACGTCAAATGAAATCATCATAAACATGTAGAATTTTATATCAAATTTGTTTATTTATTTACTATCACTTTTACAGTAATATGAACAGGTTTTCCTTGCAGAACTGCTAGTGGTCTAATCTACAGTTTCAACATATAAACAAATATCTTATGTTACTAAACTGTTAATTTTACGCCAAAGAACAATAATTACATGTTGATAAACTTCACTGTTAATAGGTTGATTTATGAAAATGCCATATTCCACATTCCAAACAGTAAACCAATTTAGCAAATTACAAGTTCAATACAGTTGATATGATAAAATTCTCCGTTTGTATAGTTTATTGAACACTTTACGGATCACCCATCCTACCAGTCAGAGATTCAGCTGACTGTGTGTGCAACCATTTGGTACTTTATGTGTCCCACTGTAGAAGTAACAGTTTTAAATGCATAACCCTTTGTAGGTTCAATTACAATTGTTCCATATGTGGTAAGTACAGTAAAACATGTATTTTATATGGTATAACCACATATTTCTCAAGAAAAAGTATTTATCTGTCAGTTCATTAATGTTTGTCTCCTCCAGAAAGCGACATTATGATTAGCCTACCTTTTTGGACAGCAGTAACTAACAGTCAATAGAGTTAAGAAGTATGACCACAACAGCTGAACTTATCAATCGGATTACATTGACCAGTCTCACATGTTCAACTCCATATGCTTCCCCAACTTCTTCTCCACTCTCTGGCCCCTCTGTGAAGACCATTGATATATTAGACTCTGGTGTTTTACTTGATGCTGTATCAGAGCATTGTCTTACGTCAGATTGTGTCACTCCTATGCGATCCTCGTCCTAAAAAACGAATCGACACAATAAACATGCACCTAGCTGTACAGTATTAACATCCCCTCTCCTACCAAAGGGGCAGATAAACCACATGTTCTGTCGTGTCATTTCAAATGTCATATACTACTGTATAGCACTACTGTATTTGTAATGACAAAGTATACAGTATCATGGTGTCCTCTCTGTTTATTTTTTCAGCAGACTGTAGACAGGGTCCTGTTTTTCTTTTTCCTTCTTTGTTTTTGGTCACTTTGGCATAGATGTCAGTTTCACCCTGCTGTTCTGGTCTTTCCACTGAGGGGAGAGGTTGGTAGATTTAGTCAAACATGTTGGATACTGTATGTAGAGAAAGTTAACTGAGTGTTCTGAGAATGAAGTGTCTGTGCAAAACCAAATCATTACAGTTAAGTGTATCTTTATATAAATATACCTCAGACACACTGTGGTTTGAGTTGTGTGGGACTTGTGTTATGTTATGAGTCGTTGCTCACGTTGCCTTCCTCTGTCTGCAGGCCTGTTGGTCTCTGTGTGCATGTGGCTAAAAATTCATCAACCTGTGTAGCATGTGGTTACGTGTGATGTTCAGGGCTGCCTCTTACTCTACGTCAGTATAACAAACAACAGATAAAAATAGGCATCATGTGAACCTACCTTTGTAACCCATCAGACAGTACATGTACGTATATTATTTTACTTGTTTATTTTTTTAGTACCCACCTCTAGTTATTACACTGTACAGTGCCTCATCTCCTGGACGATCAGTTGGAGAGCTACAGAAACAGAAATTGTACTTCAAACTCATACATTTAAATATATAATTAGAGAAATATCAACAATAAGCCTCATACATTTCCTTGATACTGAAGGAAGAGTAAGAGCAGGATTCAGACTTACTGATGAACATCCGATCCCATGCCTGCTGGGAATAAAACAGAGATCAGTTCTATGTATTGTAAAGGCTAAGGGACTCCTGAAAAGAGAGGAACAACTATGACATTGCATACATACCTGACACACCTTCTGAACCCAAGGGCTCAGGACTCCTTCTGTTTAAGGAAAATATTACAGGCATATATCATTTATCATTTGTTATATATCATTTATCATTTATGCATATTGAGTGTGGGAAATGCACTTTTACAAATTAAATATTATTATTATTATTTGTGTCATATCTTGTGTCTGGTATAGGATTTAGAAATAATGTAGTAGTTACTTGTCAAGTCTACTCCCGCTCTCCCTCTCCGGTGCTCGAGGTCACCAGTTCACTCATCATTACACACACCTGCCACCATCGTTAAGCGCACCTGCGCTTAATTATGAGACTCCATCACGTCATTGATTACCTCCCCTATATCTGTCAGTCCCTCAGGTTCATTCCCCAGTCAGCATTAATGTTATGTTTCTCATGTCCAGACGCAGGTCTTGTTTTGTTCTATGTTTATTTATTATTACACCCTGTACTTACTTCTCATCTCCCAGCGTCTGCGTTACAGTTACTAAAATGTCTTACCTTTGATGCCCTGATGATTTCAGTCCTGAATTAGAAATAATGTTTTTAATAGTCAGATACAGTATATCATAAACCAAGGGCTTTCTCTGCTAGGTTATTATTAATAATGTAATGATTAGACAAACTGTACTTCTCCAGTCACCTATCATGGAATAGGCTCCTTCATCACCATCAAGGGGGACCTCACTACTGAACAGACAAGACATTGACACAATTGTAAATAACTTATAGAAGCCATGGAAAAGGGAAATCATGTTAGACTGTGAAAGGGTATTGTATGAAAAGTACTAAACCTATATGGTAACTTCATTGTTTCATCAAAGATACTGCATATCAGATATTTTCTGGACCAAAATAGGGAAACTAACCCAGGCCTATGACACTTTTATGAAAACTGTATAATCTCAATATTGTGGTGAAATTGCATAATTTTCCATTAAAAAAAAGTTTCAATTGAAGAGAAACTTACATTACACCAGCTGCGACTAGAACATCCAGCATAAGAAAATCAAAGACAGAAAACATACAGTATAACTTAGTACTTCAAGAACTTCATTAAAAGAAAATGAACTATATGTGATGCAAAATATGCTATGTTAAAATATGAACTGATATACTGTACCTGGAACAAATGAGATTAGACTGTAGGTTTGATCCGTATCCTGATTCTCACTAAGGGAAGAGTACAAATATTTTAACCCTGTCTCAACAATGTGGACATTGATAAATCAAGTAGTATTTTGTTTTTATATGGTAGGCTTTCTGTACCTCGGTCGATGGTCACTGCTTATCACTGTAACAGAAAGCAACAGTAAGGAATGACTTAAACCATTGTGTTACTATACATAGACACTTAGTTTAACGTCAAGCATCTGTTCACTTTCCCCCACCATGTCACATAGCTAGACATGGGGATTGTAAGGCTGGGATTCAATAATATCTGCATTAGATCCGCGTTATAGCTCGCTTGACATTTAAAGGGAATTTCCGATTGAGCCCTCATCTGCAGCATTTTGTGAATGCAAACTGCTAGTGGACTAATCTACAGTTACAATATATAAACAAATATATTGCTTAACTTGACTGTTTACAGATTGGTTTATCAAAATTCCAAATTCCACATTGCTTGCTTGACATTAAAAGGGAATTTCTGATTGAGCCGTCATCTGCAGCGTTTTGTGAATGCGATCTCCGCTGACAGCCGGGGAAAAATGCCTTTAAAAGCTGCATTTTCGGCTGTCCAGTTACAGTGTTAAGAATTGATTCCTGGCCTAAACCAAACAGAGACTGTCAACTTCACTTACTTTGTTTCAGGATCCCCCAGTACCTCCACAGTAACAGCAGTACAGACAGCATCAGAAACAGGAGGACCAAGGCTGCTGCCACATTCTTTAGTCCCTCTCTGAAGACCATTGATATATTAGACTCTGGTGTAAAGTAGAAGCTGGTGTTTTACTTGATGCTGAGTCTTGAGTACGTAGCCTTTCTTTACAAAGCAATATATTGGCTGAAAATGTGTCTGAATGACAAATATTCAAACTGCACTGCAACAAATGGACAAATATACAGTATGGATAGCAATCTTATCATTACAAACATACATTATACACAAATATTGACAGAATCTTACCTTTCCATTCTACATCGACCTTAAAGACTACTAAATTCTCCCCTGTTGACTTCAATTGACTGGGTATAAGTTTATCTCTGCTGTAAACACAGCTGTAGTTGCCTGAGTCTTCTTTTGTAACATCCTTCATGATGAAAATGGTTTCATCTTCACTGTTGTCCAGCGCTACAATTCTTATCCCAACTCCATTCTTGCAAAGGTAAACATTTACATTGTCCTGGTGTCCTCTGATGCCAGTAGTGCTACATTTAAAATGGACTTTTACCCCTTCAGTCACATTAGACGGTCCAAAGATCTTTGCTGGGTAGATCTCTGCATAAAAACAATACCAATAAGGTGTGAACCCTTAAAACATTTTTTGAAAGTTAGAATTTCCCGTAAGTGTAAGTGAGTTTATTATTAAGAAGATAATTTGCATTTTAAAAGTATATACTGTATTTTATACACTGATTGACGAAACACGAATCACTAATCACCAAATAATATATACAGAAATACTTTACTTTTGTGTTCAGAATTTGCGTCTTCACATTTGACAAGGATGGATGCTGTGGCTTCATGGAAAAATTAACACACTTAGGGAAAGTATTTTGTTCAGGAAATTAACCTAAATATGAAAACAATTAAAAAGATTACTTGAAAAGTAGAAAATACTCACAGGCCACAAGCCATAGGAGTCCTAATGCTGCCATGATGTTGGCTGGTGTGGAGAGATGGTTTCAGAGAAATGCAATGATGACGTACAGTACCTTACCTATTTAGTCTAACGATGGTAACCACACATTGTACCACTCCAAAATCCGGCCAATAGGTCTGTTTGGTGCGCTTTCTCAAATACTTTTGACATATTTAAGCATACTTCGTAACAAAGCCATTTTGTCATTACAGAGTCACACCCTTACGTTGCAGAGGAGAAGTGACCTGGTACATACACTATCAATTGAAATCATCAGCAACATGTATAAACAAATATCTAGCTAAACTTGACTGTTTACAGATTGGTTTATGAAAATTCCACATTCCAAATAGTATACCAATTTGGCAAATTATATGTTCAATATAGTTTATATGACAAAATACTCAGTTTGTATATTTTATTGAACATTCTATCTATCACCCATCCTACCAGGGGTTTTATTGACTGTGACTGCAACCATTTGGTACTTTATATATCCCACTGTAGAAGTAACAGTTTGAAATACATAACCCTTTGTAGGTTCAATTACAATTGTTCCATATGTGGTAAGTACTGTAAAACATGTGCATTGTATATGGTATAACCACATATTTCTCAAGAAATAGTATTTATCTGTCAGTGTATTACTATTGTTTGTCTTCCAGAAAGAGACAGCATGATTAGCCTACTTCTTACGGACATCAGTAACTAACAGTCACTACAGTCAGTAGAAGTATGACCATATCTGAACATATCAATCAGATTTAGGGTTGCAAAGGTAGGGTATATTACTGGAAACTTTCAAAGTTTACCAGTTAACTACCAGCATATTGGTATCTTTCAAGGATTTTATGTAATCTACTTCAGATTATCACAGGTGTCTGAAATAATCTCTGGACCTCTGTGTGGCTTTATCACATGTAAAATAAATGAAATAATTAAATAAGCTGATAAAAAAATAAAAATAAAAGAATGACAAAGCTGTAAAACATTATCCAAAATGTATAAAACGGATGGGTCTAATCCTGATAGAGGGTTACTACTTTATCATCTTCTTTGACTTTCTAGTGCACTGCCACCTTGATAACTGTATCAGTAAAGTTAGAGAGTAGAGGCTGTGGGATTCATATTTAGCGACTAATAGTGTAGGTTGGGTTTCTCAAGTGGACATTTGTTTTAAACAACATTTGATATTTGAGTCTGTTTTAAGCTTTGTAAGCTATGGGGAGTGACAGTGTTAGATCTTTTTGCGACTGTAAGTCAACTGTAAGTCGCTTTGGATAAAAGCGTCTGCTAAATGGCTTTTTATTATTAGCTTTGGGAACAGATAACTGTATTGAGATCAAATGTTTAATCGATTATTACATTTGCATAATATCCGCCAAAATCCATCTGGCTCCATCTTCTCCTATTGTCGGCCACAGGGCTTCCTCTCATCACCATATTTTTTCGTGGGTGAAAATGCCAACTGGATGCTTCACACTTATACATCCATTTAAATATCTGTGGAGAACTGTCAATATTTCGAGGGGAGGAAAAGAGGAGGAGCAAGGCCGCTGTCATTTCTTGGGCCGGGAAGTGATGTCTCTGTCAGGACTGAGAGGCTGCTAGTGTTAACTGCTGCATACAAATAGGCCTACTAGCTTCCACCAGTGATGGTGCTTCATCAGTCGAGGACCAGGTGGTAGCTTTGCTGATGTGGTTATCTTCGTTAATTTGGCATGAGCTTGATCAAATAGGATTTTGCCTGTAGCATTGACTGCAAGGGAAGCCAGCGAGCATTTGGCCTCCCTTGATAAAATGTTTTAATAATAATAATAACCAATCAGCATTGAGCTAAACTGAATGAGCTCAGCTGTGAATGGTCCTGGTGCATCAAAATAAAAAGTGTCAAGGGAAGCCAGTTTGGATTTGGCTTCAGACCAATCACATCACATCAGAAGCCAAACGTCATTGACAGAAAAAAACTTGAATTGTTGCATCTCGTTGTGTCGTTGTCCTCTGGTGGCTAGCTAGCTAAAATCATCCCTTTTCTAAATTAACCATGGATGGAGATAGGGATTTGGACATGTGGTTTTACTTAATTCTCCGTGCTGGCCAATGATTATAACAGCGTATTCATACATTGTGCCCCTGGCCTGAGAGGATGGAAGTTCAACATGTAGCTAGATGTAGTATGCTAATGTTAACTAGCTGGCCTGGTGCATCGTTGCCCATGAAAGGAAGTTAGGCTAGCGAGCAATCATTTTAGCCAGGTAGCATAGGACAACAAACACTAAAAGCGTGTACTGTATGACAGAGTAATGGACCGTTTAGGCAACATGAAAGAGGAGGATGGCATTGCCGTTTCTATACAAGTAGGGTGAGTCAACATGTTTTTTCTACTTGCCTACACACACACACATAAATCAGTACCATGGACAGCCACATCATATTTAGCTTATGTTGATTGGACTAAATAGTTTTTGGTATCTTTTAGTTGTCACTGTATTAGACTAAGCATAGGTGATTAGATGATGTTGAAATGGTGCTGGAATAGTGGAGGCAGCTCTTGTTTTCTTGCGACTTACGGTAACTTTCAGTGGTTCTAAATCAATAGTTGTTTAGTAGTACGAAAATGTCGGAAACATTACCTTGCTTGACCATGCTGTAGGTCATGTAACTGTTTGTTACATGCAATATGCTTTGTGGACTTCACCGGACAGATGTTGCTCTCCGGTTTTGTAAGAAACAAATGTGTGGTTGAATTTATTCTGCCACTGTGTCTTCTTATTGTCTCGGCCTTAGGCCTATATATCACGTTGTCAAGGCATATGAACTAACAGGTTGTAGAGCAAACAACGCAATTATCACAACATAGGTTGTAATATGACTTTTTTTTTGGGGGGGGGGCTTGCCTTCCCTGGTGATTTTACCCACGCACCGCCACTGCCACTTGGTATTTTGTTTATCACTCTCCATCCGAATATGACCTGATTCACGTAACTTTTTAAAACTTGATACCCAGTAGGTGAGGAGGCCGAGGCGGGATGCCCCTGAGAAATAGGCTAATTAGATGCATGAAAACTATATTGTCTGTCTGACTCACCTACTACCATGTAGACTGGACAACACAAATACTTCACTTGCTACATGTGGAAATTAAAAAGGAGGGTTACTGTCAAAATTATTTATTTAAAAAAGTAATACAATTTAGACATAGGTGTGAGATGACGGGCACATGGGCCCCAAAAGCTTGTGGGCCGCCCACCTTATGGGGGCTGCGGAGGTTTCCCCTACGCCAGTGGTCACACCCTTATGTTGAAGAGGAGTGCCATTAAGGAAGACAGTCTGGTACATACAGGCCCATATAGACGTCAAATGAAATCATCATAAACATGTAGAATTTTATATCAAATTTGTTTATTTATTAACTATCACTTTTACAGTAATATGAACAGGTTTTCCTTGCAGAACTGCTAGTGGTCTAATCTACAGTTTCAACATATAAACAAATATCTTATGTTACTAAACTGTTAATTTTACGCCAAAGAACAATAATTACATGTTGATAAACTTCACTGTTAATAGGTTGATTTATGAAAATGCCATATTCCACATTCCAAACAGTAAACCAATTTAGCTAATTACAAGTTCAATACAGTTGATATGATAAAATGCTCAGTTTGTATAGTTTATTGAACACTTTACCTATCACCCATCCTACCAGTCAGAGATTCAGCTGACTGTGTGTGCAACCATTTGGTACTTTATGTGTCCCACTGTAGAAGTAACAGTTTTAAATGCATAACCCTTTGTAGGTTCAATTACAATTGTTCCATATGTGGTAAGTACAGTAAAACATGTATTTTATATGGTATAACCACATATTTCTCAAGAAAAAGTATTTATCTGTCAGTTCATTAATGTTTGTCTCCTCCAGAAAGCGACATTATGATTAGCCTACCTTTTTGGACAGCAGTAACTAACAGTCAATAGAGTTAGAAGAAGTATGACCACAACAGCTGAACTTATCAATCGGATTACGTTGACCAGTCTCACATGTTCAACTCCATATGCTTCCCCAACTTCTTCTACACTCTCTGGCCCCTCTGTGAAGACCATTGATATATTAGACTCTGGTGTAAAGTAGAAGCTGGTGTTTTACTTGATGCTGAGTCTTGAGTACGTAGCCTTTCTTTACAAAGCAATATATTGGCTGAAAATGTGTCTGAATGACAAATATTCAAACTGCACTGCAACAAATGGACAAATATACAGTATGGATAGCAATCTTATCATTACAAACATACATTATACACAAATATTGACAGAATCTTAGCTTTCCATTCTCCATCGACCTTAAAGACTACTAAATTCTCCTCTGTTGACGTCAATTGCCTGGGTAGAAGTTTCTCTCTGCTGTAAACACAGCTGTAGTTGCCTGAGTCTTCTTTTGTAACATTCTTCATGATGAAAATAGTATCATCTTCACTGTTGTCCAGCGCTGCAATTCTTATCCCAACTCCATTCTTGCAAAGGTAAACATTTACATTGTCCTGGTGTCCTCTGATGCCAGTAGTGCTACATTTAAAATTGACTTTTACCCCTTCAGCCACATTAGACGGTCCAAAGATCTTTGCTGGGTAGATCTCTGCATAAAAAAAATACCAATAAGGTGTGAACCCTTAAAACATTTTTTGAAAGTTAGAATTTCCCGTAAGTGTAAGTGAGTTTATTATTAAGAAGATAATTTGCGTTTTAAAAGTATATACTGTATTTTATACACTGATTGACGAAACACGAATCACTAATCACCAAATAATATATACAGAAATACTTTACTTTTGTGTTCAGAATTTGCGTCTTCACATTTGACAAGGATGGATGCTGTGGCTTCATGGAAAAATTAACACACTTAGGGAAAGTATTTTGTTCAGGAAATTAACCTAAATATGAAAATAATTAAAAAGATTACTTGAAAAGTAGAAAATACTCACAGGCCACAAGCCATAGGAGTCCTAATGCTGCCATGATGTTGGCTGGTGTGGAGAGATGGTTTCAGAGAAATGCAATGATGACATACAGTACCTTACCTATTTAGTCTAACGATGGTAACCACACATTGTACCACTCAAAATCCGGCCAATAGGTCTGTTTGGTGCGCTTTCTCAAATACTTTTGACATATTTAAGCATACTTTCGTAACAAAGCCATTTCGTCATTACAGTGTCACACCCTTACGTTGCAGAGGAGAAGTGACCTGGTACATACACTATCAATTGAAATCATCAGCAACATGTATAAACAAATATCTAGCTAAACTTGACTGTTTACAGATTGGTTTATGAAAATTCCACATTCCAAATAGTATACCAATTTGGCAAATTATATGTTCAATATAGTTTATATGACAAAATACTCAGTTTGTATATTTTATTGAACATTCTATCTATCACCCATCCTACCAGGGGGTTTTATTGACTGTGACTGCAACCATTTGGTACTTTATGTATCCCACTGTAGAAGTAACAGTTTGAAATACATAACCCTTTGTAGGTTCCATTACAATTGTTCCATATGTGGTAAGTACTGTAAAACATGTGCATTGTATATGGTATAACCACATATTTCTCAAGAAATAGTATTTATCTGTCAGTGTATTACTATTGTTTGTCTTCCAGATATTACAGGTGTCTGTAATAATCTCTGGACCTCTGTGTGGCTTTATCACATGTAAAATATATGAAATAATTAAATAAGCTGATAAAAAAATAAAAATAAAAGAATGACAAAGCTGTAAAACATTATCCAAAATGTATAAAACGGATGGGTCTAATCCTGATAGAGGGTTACTACTTTATCATCTTCTTTGACTTTCTAGTGCACTGCCACCTTGATAACTGTATCAGTAAAGTTAGAGAGTAGAGGCTGTGGGATTCATATGTAGTGACTAATGATGTAGGTTGGGTATCTCAAGTGGACATTTGTTTTAAAACAACATTTGATATTTGAGTCTGTTTTAAGCTTTGTAAGCTATGGGGAGTGACAGTGTTAGATCTTTTTGCAATGTGTAACACAGTCTTCCTATTAGCTTTCAAATGTACAACTGTAAATATACAACTGTCCTGTAGGCTGATAGCCTACCTCAAAGGCTATGCATGGTCAATTGGTGCTAAACTGTGTGTTATTGGATGCTAGCATGCTAGTTAGCTATGTTGTCATAGTTAGGCATCGTGGGCTGTTGTGGGTAGTTACTGTAGGTTGGCATTGTCTTCGGCGGTGCCGGGTGTAGCACGAAGCTAGCTAGCTAGCCGTTTTTCGAACAGAGTCAACACAGTAGCCATTGTGTGCTGTACTGTGGCAGCTAAAT
The DNA here is from genome assembly GCF_020615455.1 of Coregonus clupeaformis. Taxonomy (NCBI): domain Eukaryota; kingdom Metazoa; phylum Chordata; class Actinopteri; order Salmoniformes; family Salmonidae; genus Coregonus; species Coregonus clupeaformis. The sequence goes on along the minus strand of NW_025534626.1, from coordinate 20,557 downwards.
ACAATATATTTGTGCTAAGCTAGCCAACGTTTAATTATTGCTGCGTTATGAAAGGAACTAGACACGGACACGAATTATCTGCTTAGTGTGTCAACACACTATTGGTGGTTTGTTGTGACCAAGTGTTGGTGCTAAACTGTGTGTTATTGGATGCTAGCATGCTAGTTAGCTATGGTGTCATAGTTAGCTAGCTGAATAAAGTGGGTTGAGTCTATTCCTTTAAACATTGAACCGCTGTGGTTCACAACAATTCCCTGATTTCTAAAGGTGGAAGTTGGGAGAGTTTTTGTTCGGGTGGTTCAGTGAAACAATTATAGTTTCTGAGGTGGAAGTTTTGGTGAGGGAGGCCCTGCTCTCTCCTCTCCCAGATGTTTAGTTCATTTCATTCCGATCTCCTCTGCATTATTGTAGCCATTTGCTACAGCCTGTCAACTATGCCTCTGCCTATCCCTGTTCTCTCCTCTCTGCACAGGCTACACAAACGCCTCACACCGCGTGGCTGCTGCCTCCTAACCTGGTGGTCCCTGCACGCACCCCACACCTGGAGTTCAGGTCTCAGGCAGCCTCTGGAACTGCCGTTCTGCTGCCAACAAAGCTGACTTCATCCCAGCCTATGCTAACCTCCAGTCCCTCGACTTCCTGGCGCTGACGGAAACATGGATTACCACTGAAAACACTGCTACTCCTACTGCTCTCTCCTCGTCTGACCATGTGTTCTCGCATACCCCGAGAGCATCTGGTCAGAGGGGTGGTGGCACAGGAATCCTCATCTCTCCCCAAGTGGACATTCTCAATTTTTCCCCTAACCCACCTGTCTATCTCCTCATTTGAATTCCATGCTGTCACAGTCACTAGCCCATTTAAGCTTAATATCCTTGTCATCTATCGCCCTCCAGGTTCCCTTGGAGAGTTCATCAATGAGCTTGACGCCTTGATAAGTTCCTTTCCTGAGGATGGCTCACCCCTCACAGTTTTGGGGATTTCAACCTCCTATGTCCACATTTGACTCATTTCTCTCTGCCTCCTTCTTTCCACTCCTCTCCTCTTTTGACCTCACCCTCTCACCGTCCCCCCCTACTCACAAGGCAGGCAATACGCTTGACCTCATCTTTACTAGATGCTGCTCTTCTACTAATCTCACTGCAACTCCCCTCCATGTCTCCGACCACTACTTTTGTTTCCTTTTCTCTCTCGCTCTCCTCCAACACTACTCACTCTGCCCCTACACAGATGGTAATGCGCCACCGCCGCAACCTTCGCTCTCTCTCTCCCACTACTCTCTCCTCTTCCATCCTATCATCTCTTCCCTCTGCTCAATCCTTCTCCCTCCAATCTCCTGATTCTGCCTCCTCAACCCTCCTCTCCTCCCTTTCTGCATCCTTTGACTCTCTGTGTCCCCTATCCTCCCGGCCGGCTCGGTCCTCCCCTCCAGCTCCGCGGCTTGATGACTCATTGCGAGCTCATAGAACAGAGCTCCGGGCAGCGGAGCGAAATGGAAGAAAACTAAACTCCCTGCCGACCTGGCATCTTTTCACTCCCTCCTCTCTACATTTTCTTCATCTGTTTCTGCTGCTAAGGCCACTTTCTACCACTCAAAATTCCAAGCATCTGCCTCTAACCCTAGGAAGCTCTTTGCCACATTTTCCTCCCCTCCTGAATCCCCCCTCCTCTCTCTCGTGGGATGACCCGTCAACCACTTTGAAAAAGAAGGTTGACGACATCCGATCCTCGTTTGTTAAGTCTAATGACACTGCTGGTCCTACTCACACTGCCCTACCCTATGCTTTGACTTCTTTCTCCCCTCTCTCTCCAGATAAAATCCTGCGACTTGTGACTGCAGGCCGCCCAACAACCTGCCCGCTTGACCCCATCCCCTCCTCTCTTCTCCAGACCATCTCCGGTGACCTTCTCCCCTACCTCACCTCGCTGATCAACTCATCCTTGACCGCTGGCCATGTCCCTTCCGTCTTCAAGAGAGCAGAGTTGCTCCCCTTCTCAAAAAAACCAACACTCGGATCCCACTGATGTCAACAACTACAGACCAGTATCCCTTCTTTCTTTTCTTTCCAAAACTATTGAGCGTGCCGTCTTTAGCCAACTCTCTTGCTATCTCTCTCAGAATGACCTTTCTTGATCCAAACCAGTCAGGTTTCAGGACTGGTCATTCAACTGAGACTGCTCTTCTCTGTGTCACGGAGGCTCTCCGCACTGCTAAAGCTAACTCTCTCTCCTCTGCTCTTGTCCTTCTAGACCTGTCTGCTGCCTTTGATACTGTGAACCATCAGATCCTCCTCTCCACCCTCTCCGAGCTAGGCATCTCCGGCGCGGCTCACTCCTGGATTGCGTCCCTACCTGACCGGTCGCTCCCTACCAAGTGGCGTGGCGAAGCTGTCTCTCGCACCACGTGCTCTCACCACTGGTGTCCCCAGGGCTCAGTTCTTAGCCCCTCTCCTTTTCTCCCTATACACCAAGTCACTTGGCTCTGTCATATCCTCACATGGCCTCTCCTATCATTGCTACGCTGACGATACACAACTAATCTTCTCCTTCCCCCTTCTGATAACCAGGTGGCGAATCGCATCTCTGCATGTCTGGCAGACATATCAGTATGGATGACGGATCACCACCCTCAAGCTGAACCCTGGCAAGACGGAGCTGCCTTCCTCCCGGGAAGGACTGCCCGTTCCATGATCTCGCCATCACGGTTGACAACTCCGCTGTGTCCTCCTCCCAGAGTGCGAAGAGCCTAGGCGTGACCCTGGACAACACCCTGTCGTTCTCCGCCAACATCAAGTGGTTGACCCGCTCCCTGCAGGTTCATGCTCTACAACATTCGAGAGTACGACCTGCCTTACACAGGAAGCGGCACAGGTCCTAATCCAGGCACTTGTCATCTCCCCGTCTGATTACTGCAACTCGCTGTTGGCTGGCCTCCTGCCTGTGCCATTAAACCCCTACAACTCATCCAGAATGCCGCAGTCCGTCTGGTGTTCAACCTTCCCAAGTTCTCTCACGTCACCCTCCTCCTCCGCACACTCCACTGGCTTCCAGTTGAAGCTCGCATCCGTTACAAGACCATGGTGCTTGCCTGGAGCAGTGAGGGGAACGGCACCTCTGTACCTTCGGGCTCTGATCAGTCCCTACACCCAAAACGAGGGCATTGCGTTCATCCACCTCTGGCCTGCTGGCTCCCTTCCTCTGCGGAAGCATAGTTCCCGCTCAGCCCAGTCAAACTGTTCGCTGCTCTGGCACCCCAATGGTGGAACAAGCCCTCACGACGCCTGGACAGCTGAGTCACTCACCACCTTCCGGAGACATTTGAAACCCCACCTCTTTAAGGAATACCTGGGATAGGATAAAGTAATCCTTCACCCCCCAAAAAAAAATTGTAAAGTGGTTATCCCACTGGCTATAGGGTGAATGCACCAATTTGTGAGTCGCTCTGGATAAGAGCGTCTGCTCAAAATGACGAATGTGCCCTTGAGCAAGGCACTTAACCCTAATTGCTCCTGTAAGTCGCTCTGGATAAGAGCGTCTGCTAAATGACTAAAATGTAATGTAAATGTCAATCCCTCATCTGCAGTGGCCCTACAGCATATACTGTGATACGGCCTCTGCAGAAGTGAGGGCATTCATACTTCTTGCTCTTTGTGGAGCAGAGCTGTTGAAAGGGAAGTTGTCAAGGAAGTGAGTCTGTGTTTATACAGGACCTCCCGCCCCCACCTACCGTCAACAAATGTTGTCAATGCGGAGCTATATGGAGCCCTCCGCATTGTTACAACATTTGAGAGGTGCACGGCGATGCGGTACGGAGCTAGATTGGCCTCTGCATGCCAACTGCTTCACACCCTCCATATGGCACCTCCGACCACATTTTCGGATCAAGCATAAATTGTCTCTTTCTTCTCGATCACACCGACAACGTCATTGCATTTTGGTTACACCAGATGTACATTTGTTTGCCTTGCAGCATTGCGTTGCAGAGGCAGTTGCAGTGCGTTCTGTGTGGCGCATAAATTTGATTTATCGAATGTATGCGTCAAACTGTATGCTAGACGACTGACAGAAATGGTAGCAGAAGGTGAATGTTGAACTTTTGTTGCACATATCCAGGTGATGCTGCTTACTATTTTGTGCATTGATGCTGTCGGTGTGATCAGGCGTTACCGTCCTCGACGCTCTCTCGCAGCTTGGATTGAAAGTTTCTGCTGCATAAAACCAGTCTATTAATGCCAAATAATACAATCATTCCGCTGTCAAAACAATAGCTTACTAGGGATTGTTTAATTATGCAGACAGCAGTCTAGCCTACTAGTCTATCTATAGCTGTATACAGTATTAGCTGGTAGCCTATTTATATTACACATTGAAACTCGGACTCCACGCTGTCAGGGCTACCTGTCTCATCACTCTAGGCTTATCAGTGTTTTCAGAAGGGGGTTGCTTTCATGAGCGACCCTGGGTTTCTGGCACCCGTCAGGAGAAGGCGTAGAAGGAGGACTGGCACTCTCGCTAGATGAACCAAAGATTTTTATAACTATCCCAAGGTCGACCACTGAAGCCTGTCGTTTCCAATGGGAACAAATGAGTCATAGTGAGCAGAACAAGCAAGGAGGGGGGAAGAGCCAAGCAGGAGCTAGCGAGATCCTATTGGTGCGTTCTAGCATGTATTTGCATATTTCCGTTAGGGAAACGCTTAGTCTGTGAAGTGTGCGTTTTTTACTTTGGCAAAGGGTTAAATCTACTAAATTTAGTCCAATCTGTTCATAACATATTCTAGCTGTGGTCCTCTGTAGCTCAGCTGGTAGAGCACGGCGCTTGGAACGCCAAGGTAGTGGGTTCGATCTCGGGACCACCCATACACAAAAACATTTTATGCACGCATGACTGTAAGTCGCTTTGGATAAAAGCGTCTCTAAATGGCTTTTATTATTAGCTTTTGCGAACAGATAACTGTATTGAGATCAAATGTTTAATCGATTATTACATTTGCATAATATCCCGCCAAAATCCATCTGGCTCCATCTTCTCTATTGTCGGCCACAGGGCTTCCTCTCATCACCATATTTTGTCGTGGGTGAAAATGCCAACTGGATGCTTCACACTTATACATCCATTTAAATATCTGTGGAGAACTGTCAATATTTTCGAGGGAGGAAAAGAGGAGGAGCAAGGCCGCTGTCATTTCTTGGGCCGGGAAGTGATGTCTCTGTCAGACTGAGAGGCTGCTAGTGTTAACTGCTGCATAGCAAATAGGCCTACTAGCTTCCACCAGTGATGGTGCTTCATCAGTCGAGACCAGGTGGTAGCTTTGCTGATGTGTTATCTTCGTTAATTTGGCATGAGCTTGATCAAATAGGATTTTGCCTGTAGCATTGACTGCAAGGAAGCCAGCTGAGCATTTGGCCTCCCTTGATAAAATGTTTTAATAATAATAATAACCAATCAGCATTGAGCTAAACTGAATGAGCTCAGCTGGTGAATGGTCCTGGTGCATCAAAATAAAAAGTGTCAAGGGAAGCCAGTTTGGATTTGGCTTCAGACCAATCACATCAACGAAGCCAAACGTCATTGACAGAAACAAACTTGAATTGTTGCATCTCGTTGTGTCGTTGTCCTCTGGTGGCTAGCTAGCTAAAATCATCCCTTTTCTAAATTAACCATGGATGGAGATAGGGATTTGGACATGGGTTTTACTTAATTCTCCGTGCGTGGCCAATGATTATAACAGCGTATCTATACATTGTGCCCCTGGCCTGAGAGGATGGAAGTTCAACATGTAGCTAGGGATGTAGTATGCTAATGTTAACTAGCTGGCCTGGTGCATCTTTGCCCATGAAAGGAAGTTAAGCTAGCGAGCAATCATTTTAGCCAGGTAGCATAGGACAACAAACACTAAAAGCGTGTACTGTATGACAGAGTCATGGACCGTTTAGGCAACATGAAAGAGGAGGATGGCATTGCCGTTCTATACAAGTAGGGTGAGTCAACATGTTTTTTTCTACTTGCCTACACACACACACAGAAATCAGTACCATGGACAGCCACATCATATTTAGCTTACGTTGATTGGACTAAATAGTTTTTGGTATCTTTTAGTTGTCACTGTATTAGACTAAGCGCATAGGTGATTAGATGATGTTGAAATGGTGCTGAAATAGTGGAGGCAGCTCTTGTTTTCTTCGCGACTTATGGTAACTTTCAGTGGTTCTAAATCAATAGTTGTTTAGTAGTACGAAAATGTCTGAAACATTACCTTGCTTGGACCATGCTGCTAGGTCATGTAACTGTTTGTTACATGCAATATGCTTTCTGGACTTCACCGGACAGATGTTGCTCTCCGGTTTTGTAACGAAACAAATGTGTGGTTGAATTTATTCTGCCACTGTGTCTTCTTATTGTCCCGGCCTTAGGCCTATATATCACGTTGTCAAGGCATATGAACTAACAGGTTGTAGAGCAAACAAACGCAATTATCACAACATAGGTTGTAATATGACTTATTTTTTTTGGGTGGGGGCTTGCCTTCCCTGGTGATTTTACCCACACTCCACTGCCACTTGGTCTTTTGTTTATCACTCTCCATCCGAATATGAAGAAGTATGACCACAACAGCTGAACTTATCAATCGGATTACATTGACCAGTCTCACATGTTCAACTCCATATGCTTCCCCCAACTTCTTCTCCACTCTCTGGCCCCTCTGTAAGACCATTGAAGACCATTGACCTGATTCACGTAACTTTTTAAAACTTGATACCCAGTAGGTGAGGAGGCCGAGGCGGGGATGCCCCCTGAGAAATAGGCTAATTAGATGCATGAAAACTATATTGTCTGTCTGACTCACCTACTACCATGTAGACTGGACAACACAAATACTTCACTTGCTACATGTAGAAATTAAAAAGGAGGGTTACTGTCAAAATTATTTATTTTAAAAAGTAATACAATTTAGACATAGGTGTGAGATGACTGGGCGCATGGGCCCCGCTTGTGGGCCAGCCCGCCTTATGGGGGCTGCGGAGGTTTCCCTACGCCAGTGGTCACACCCTTATGTTGAAGAGGAGTGCCATTAAGGAAGACAGTCTGGTACATACAGGCCCATATAGACGTCAAATGAAATCATCATAAACATGTAGAATTTTATATCAAATTTGTTTATTTATTTACTATCACATTTACAGTAATATGAACAGGTTTTCCTTGCAGAACTGCTAGTGGTCTAATCTACAGTTTCAACATATAAACAAATCTTATTACTAAACTGTTCATTTTACGCCAAAGAACAATAATTACATGTTGATAAACTTCACTGTTAATAGGTTGATTTATGAAAATGCCATATTCCACATTCCAAACAGTAAACCAATTTAGCAAATTACAAGTTCAATACAGTTGATATGATAAAATTCTCAGTTTGTATAGTTTATTGAACACTTTACCTATCACCCATCCTACCAGTCAGAGATTCAGCTGACTGTGTGTGCAACCATTTGGTACTTTATGTGTCCCACTGTAGAAGTAACAGTTTTAAATGCATAACCCTTTGTAGGTTCAATTACAATTGTTCCATATGTGGTAAGTACAGTAAAACATGTATTTTATATGGTATAACCACATATTTCTCAAGAAAAGTATTTATCTGTCAGTTCATTACTGTTTGTCTCCTCCAGAAAGCGAAGCCTACCTTTTTGACAGCAGTAACGTTTAACAGTCAATAGAGTTAGAAGAAGTATGACCACAACAGCTGAACTTATCAATCGGATTACATTGACCAGTCTCACATGTTCAACTCCATATGCTTCCCCAACTTCTTCTCCACTCTCTGGCCCCTCTGTGAAGACCATTGATATATTAGACTCTGGTGTTTTACTTGATGCTGCATCAGAGCATTGTCTTACGTCAGATTGTGTCACTCCTATGCGATCCTCGTCCCTCAATCAATCTGTCTTGTAGGATGTGGAACTCATATTCAAATTTGAATATTGAGCATCCGCCATTCAAATAATGAAAACATAGTTCTACATTTTTTATATCACTGCGCTCTCGTATGACTCTCTCCATGAAATAGGCAGAATAACTAGCTAAATTATTACAAAAGTTAGAAATGTAATAGTTTGTCATTGTGAGAAAATAAAAACAAAGCGTTGGCAATCTCCTACAAAAACTATGTGCAAGGACATCGGTCTCCAGTGCAGTGACTTCAACTTGATCAGCTGCTTAGTTTACTGTTGTAAACATTAGCTTGCTAGTTTACTGACATAGCTAGTTAGCTCTACCTTGCTTTGTTGGGTCAGCTGAGCACAGCGGCTGACTCGGGACGAGGCTACTCAATGACTCACGGCAGAACAGCTGCTTCATGAAAACTCAGAATAATTTTAGAATTAGCACTACTACAGTAGCTTGCTAGCTAGCTTTTTGTTGAAACCATTCAACATTGTGTGTGCAGCACTAAGCAGTAGCTGGTTGGTTTACAGCATCATTTCAGTTACTGGCTCAGCTAGCACTAGCAGGCTGCTAATGTTGGACCCATTTTATGCTAGCTTTATTGTAAAACTTGAGAAATACTGCTTTTGAAGCACACAAATCCCTTAGCTAGATGTAAAATGGGCGACTAAGAGCAGAATTATGGACTGATTTATTGTTTTATCTTAGATTAATTCAGACTGTTATGAGGCAGAAATGGGGTTCAGCAGACGATGTCACCTAGATAACATTTCTCAATGTTAGACAACACATTGTAGCTGAACTACAGTAGTTTTGATGTATCCCATTACCTTTGCGAGATACGAGACAGATCAGTGCACACTCTATCTAACGTAAGACAATGGAATCAGAGTACATATAGCCCTTCTTTACAAAGCAATATATTGGCAAAAAGAAAATATTAATTGACAAATACTCTAACAACTGCACAGCAATCCACTCACCATTATTTCTAATCATTACAAACATACACAAACATTAACAAAAGCTTGCCTTCTTCCCAATCGACCTGAAAGACTACTAAATTCTACCTGAGTATGTAGCCTTTCTTACAAAGCAATATATTGGTTGAAAATGTGTCTGAATGACAAATATTCAAACTGCACTGCAACAAATGGACAAATATACAGTATGGATAGCAATCTTATCATTACAAACATACATTATACACAAATATTGACAGAATCTTACCTTTCCATTCTCCATCGACCTTAAAGACTACTAAATTCTCCCCCTGTTGACGTCAATTGCCTGGGTAGAAGTTTATCTCTGGTGTACACACAGCTGTAGTTGCCTGAGTCTTCTTTTGTAACATCCTTCATGGTGAAAATAGTATCATCTTGACCTTTCTCCAGCGCCGCAATTATTTTCCCAACTCCATTCTTGCAAAGGTAAACATTAACCTTGTCCCAGCTTCTTGGGATGCCAGTAGTGATACATTTAAAATCTACAGTCCCCCCTTCAGTCACATTAGATGGTCCATCGAGCTTTGCGGGGTAGATCTCTGCATGAAACAAAATACTAAATAAGGGGTGAACCCTAACTTAAAAAGCAGAACATTTGATTTAAGTGGAAGTAAAAATGTGTACCTAAGTGTAAGTTGATTTAGTATTAAGAATGTAATTTGTGGTTTAATAGTATATACTGTATTTTAGCGTCTGAAGAAAAAAATACTCAACCACACAACAAATTGATAAATACTGAATGTGCACAGCAATCCACTCACCATTATTTCTAATCATTACAAACATACACACACATTAACAAAAGCTTACCTTCTTCTCCATAGACCTGGATGACGACTAAATTCTTGCCTGTTGACTTCACTTGATCCGGTAGAAGTTTATCTCTGGTGTAGACACAGCTGTAGTTGCCTGAGTCTTCCTTTGTAACATCCTTCATGGTGAAAATGGTGTCATCTTCACCTTTCTCCAGAACCTTCATTTTCATCCCAACTCCATTCTTGCAAAAGATAAACATTAACCTTGTCCCAGTGTAGTTCCAGGCCGACAGTGCTACATTTAAAATCCATATTACCCCTTCTCTCACCTTGAATGTTGGTACAAAGAGCCTTTGCAGGGTAGATATCTGCATAGGTCAAAATACTCAATAGTGAATAACTTCCAAGAATAAGTGGATGATAAACAGCTGTTTGTATGAATATAATTTAATTTGTGTTTTCTGAGTACTCTATATACTGTAGATACTATATTTTTAAACATAACTACTTTACCTGTGTATTCAGATTTGGCAAGTTTGGATGCTGTGACTACTTGGAACAAGAATACTTGATTAGGTCCTGTTTCTCTATAATGCAGATGAGCTTTGTAAGATACTAGAAACAAGAAAATTAAAATAAATATTGCTCTTGATCATTTATATCATTTGAAAAGTAGAACATACTCACAGATCACAAGCCATGTGAGTGCTAATGCTGCCATGATGTATTGGCTGAGATTTTGTGTATAGGTTTGGTTTCAGAGAAATACAATGTTGATGTGCCTCACATATGTAGGCTCATAACAGTAACCACACATTGTACGAATAATAAATCGGACTATAGCTGATAATGTTCCTCATATACTGAGAATGGATTCAGCATTACTTTTGTAACAAAGCGCTCAATCCCTTATAAGTTCAGTTTCAAAAGTAGGAGTGTCATTAGAGCAATGAAGAGGTTCTGTTATATTCACAGCGCCATATGGCTAACTGCTACAGTTTCACATGTAGCTATACTGTAAATGACAAAAGACAAATAAGAGAAGAATTGCGCATATATCTTTGCAAAGACAAAAACTGTGTGAAATAAATGGCTATTAAAATGCTTTGCATGTCAGCAATGAAGTTTTGAAGAGACAGGCCAGATTTCTGTATTTTTTAAGTTGCATATCTTGAAAACTTGATTGATGACATGCAAAACATTTTGGGACTATATCAACAACGGACTAATGAAACAAATACCAAAAGATAGTTTTTGGGAAGAGTTTTCCTTCAATATACAAAAAAAGCATTATACACTTGAATCTTAAGATGCATTATACCAATAAACAAACTGTATACATTCTTAAGCATTCTGTCAATATATTCTGAATGAATTCCTTCATAGTGAATGTCACTACCCCATAGCATCAGGTAATGTTACAACAAACTTATAGCAATTAAAGCTAAAAACAGTACTATAAATAGCCATTGAGCAAAGTAACATTGGTATTTGATTGTAGGTTGCTCATTCATTTCCCACATTTTCTCGAAAAAGGCTGGCCCTGTAAAGCTAATTTTCCCCTTAGGATCACCGTCATATGTGACCTACCAGCTCGATTCAGTCTTATGTAGCAAAATTTGAAATTGTTTTTTACATTGGATAAAAGTAGAGACTCAGAGCTAGAACATGCTTTATCATACACTGCTGAAGAGAAACAATGGGAAAGTAATTCTGCTTTGAAAGTTGATAAACTTGTAACCCCACTTTTGAGAAAATGGCCCGTGAATGTTTTGGTACACCTACTGGAGAGCTCTTCTTTGTCTACACACATTCAGCATCGTTCACCCCTGTCAAGGTCGAGGGTAAGGAGTAGACCAAGGCGCAGCGTGATGAACCAAACATGACTTTAATTAGTTAAAGCGTCAAAATACAAAACAAAACACGACTTCGTGACGTCAACGGTATCAATGACCGAACACGGAACAAAAACCCACAACCACAAAAGGGAAAACATACAGTTTAAATATGGCTCCCAATCAGAGACAACCAGCCAACAGCTGACACTCGTTGCCTCTGATTGGGAGTCACTCAGGCAAACATAGAATACAACAAACTAGAATGAACACCAACATAGAAATACACACATAGAAATGAACACACCCTGGCTCAACATAATGAGTCCCAGAGCCAGGGTGTGACAGTACCCCTAAAGGCGCGGACATGCACCGCGCCCAACTAAACAACCCGGGGGGGGGCTGGGCGGGCATACCTCCTCGGCGGCGGTTCTGGCTCCGGCCTTGACCACCACCCTCCAATACACCCCCCATAGTGCCCCTGGTCCAGTCTGGCCCCGCCTGGCTGGAGCAGGACTGGACTAACAGGAGCGATCCTTACCAGGCTGTCGACTCGCACCCCTGGCTTGGTGCGTGGAGGAGGAACGGGCCTTACCAGGCTGACGACTCGCACCCCTGGCCTGGGTGAGTGGAGGAGGGACGGGCCCTACCAGGCTGACGACGACGCACCCCTGGCTTTGTGCGTGAGGAGGAACGGGCCTTACCAGGCTGACGCACTCGCACCCCTGGCTTGGTGCGTGAAGAGGGACGGGCCTTACCAGGCTGACGACTCGCACCCCTGGCTGGTGCGTGGAAGAGGGACGGGCCTTACCAGGCTGACTTCTCGCACCCCTGGCTTAGTGCGAGTGGCAGAACAGGCCGGACCGGGCTGGCGACGCGCCACCGTAGGTTTGGTGCGAGTGGCAGGAACAGGCCGGTCGGGCTGGCGACGCGCACCGTAGACTTGGTGCGGTGGCAGGAACAGGCCGGACCGGGCTGGCGACGCGCACCGTAGGTTTGGTGCGAGTGGCAGGAACAGGCCGGGTCGGGCTGGCGACACGCACCGTAGACTTGGTGCGGGTGGCAGGAACAGGCCGGACCGGCTGGCGACGCGCACCGTAGGTTTGGTGCAGTGGCAGGAACAGGCCGGGTCGGGCTGGCGACGCGCACCGAGACTTGGTGCGGTGGCAGGAACAGGCCGACCGGCTGGCGACGCGCACCGTAGGTTTAGTGCGTGGAGCAGGGACAGGCCGGGCTGCTGTCGACGCACACCGTAGGCTTGGTGCGTGGAGCAGGGACAGGCCGGGCTGGGCTGTCGACGCACACCGTAGGCTTGGTGCGTGGAGCAGGGACAGGCCGGGCTGGGCTGTCGACGCACACCGTAGGCTTGGTGCGTGGAGCAGGGACAGGCCGGACTGGGCTGGCGACGCACACCGTAGGCTTGGTGCGTGGAGCAGGGACAGGCCGGACTGGGCTGGCGACGCACACCGTAGGCTTGGGCGTGGAGCAGGGACAGGCCGGGCTGGGCTGGCGACGCACACCGTAGGCTTGGTGCGTGGAGCAGGGACAGGCCGAACCGGGCTGTGGAGAAGGATAGGAGGCCTGGAGTGAAGAGCGGCCACCACCCGGTCCTGGCTGAATGCCTACACTCACACACTCTGTGTGAGGCATCCGCACAGGACGGTCAGCCCCTGTCGTCCATGCCGTGTGCCCCCTAAACATTTTCTGGGGTTGCCTCACGACCGTCCGACGACGACCCTGATCACGCCGTTGCTCCTCTCTCCGTCGCCTCTCACCGTCTCACTCCATGGCCGCGATCCATCCCGGCCAGGATTTCCCCCAAGTCCAGGACCCTTTACCGTCCAATATCTCCTCCCATGTCCAGGCTGCCTGCTCCTGGACACGCTGCTCCTCTTTCGCCAGGGCCTTTCCCGGCGCTTTCCTCCCATGTCCACCCCAAGGGCTGCCCCTGGACACGCTGCTTGGTCGTTGCATGGTGGGTTTTTCTGTCACGGTCGAGGTAAGAGGTAGACCAAGGCGCAGCGTGATGAACAAACATGACTTTAATTAGTTAAAGCGTCAAAATACAAAACAAAACACGACTCGTGACGTCCACGTATCAATGACCAACACGAACAAAAACCCACAACCACAAAGGGAAAAACATACGAAGTTTAAATATGGCTCCCAATCAGAGACAACCAGCCAACAGCTGACACTCGTTGCCTCTGATTGGGGAGTCACTCAGGCAAACATAGAATACAACAAACTAGAATGAACACCAACATAGAAATACACACATAGAAATGAACACACCCTGGCTCAACATAATGAGTCCCAGAGCCAGGGTGTGACAACCCCCTTTTAACCTTTAGCCCCACCCATCTCTTTAAGGATTCAGTGCAGTAAACAACCAAAGATTTAATAATAATAATAATAATAAACCATTTAGCAGACACTTTCATCCAAAGCGACTTACAGTCATGTGTGCATACATTTTTACGAATGGGTTGTCCCGGGATCGAACCCACTACCCTGGCATTACAAGCGCCACACTCTACCAATTGAGCTACAGAGGATTTCAAGACTAAAAGTGACGAAAGTAATAGCAAAAAGTAGTAGTAAAAACAAACTATCTAGTCCTTGGCCTATATCCTAATCTCACTTTGGTACAGGTCATGTTGTGTACCAAAATATTCACGAGCCATTTTCTCAAAAGTGGGTTACAAGTTTATCAACTCAAAGCAGAATGACTTTCCCATTGTTCCTCTTCAGCAGTGTATGATAAAGCATGTTCTAGCTCTGAGTCTCTACTTTTATCCAATGTAAAAAAACACAATTTCAAATTTTGCATACATAAGACCCGAATCGAGCTGGTTCGGTCACATATTGTACCATTGGACCAGGTTGGCAGATTACAGTACATACTGTAGTAGTCCTTTTAGCTTCAGTGCCTGTGAAAATGAAACAAAGTCCACTGTTTCAATATCTCTTGTTGTGCCACATTAGTATGGAGACGATAATAGACTATTATTAAGCTTACCTCATGTATCTTCCTTGGGCACTCGCTGCTTGGCTCTTTTGTCTACAATATATTAACAATATCTTAGCATGTTAATAACTTTTGCCAAAAGACAAATAAAAGCCTATTGATAATTTATATCCCACTAAAGTGCATAAGCATAATCCCTTGTTGTAGGTTAAAATTACAATTGTGCCATGTAGTCTCCTGAGTGGCGCAGTGGTCTAAGGCACTGCATCGCAGTGCTAACTGTGCCACTAGAGATCCTGGTTCGCATCCAGGCTCTGTCGCAGCCGGCTGCGACCGGGAGACTCATGGGCGGCGCACAATTGGCCCAGCGTCGTCCCAGGGTAGGGAGGGAATGGCCGGCAGGGATGTAGCTCAGTTGATAGAGCACTGGCGTTTGCAACGCCAGGGTTGTGGGTTCTATTCCCACGGGGGGCCAGTATAAAATAAATATGTATTCACTAACTGTAAGTCGCTCTGGATAAGAGCGTCTGCTAAATGACTAAAATGTAATGTAAATGTGTGAGGAGTACAGTAAAACTAGTGTTTATAAGTATTTAATGCTTCATGAATGTAGTTATATTTATGAGCAGTTATTAGCGGCTGCCAATTATAATGTGTTATGCATGTCTCATAAGGCGTTATACACTGAGTATACCAAACATTAAGAACACCTTCCTAATTTTGAGTTGCAACCCCCTCTCCCACCCCCCCTTTTGCCCTCTGAACAGACTCAATTAGTCAGGGCATGCGTTCTACAAGGTGTCGAAAGCTTTCCACAGGGATGATGGCCCATGTTGACTCAAATGCTTCCCACAGTTGTGTCAAATTGGCTGGGTGTCCATTGGGTGGTGGACCATTCTCGATACACACGGGAAACTGTTGAGCGTGGAAAACCCCAGCAGCGTTGCAGCTCTTGACACAAACCGGAGCGCCTGGCACCTACTACCATACCCCATTCAAAGACTCTTGAATCTTTTGTCTTGCCTATACACCCTCTGAATGGCACCCATACACAATCCATGTCTCAATTGTCTCAAGGCTTAAAAATATATTTTTTACCTGTCTCCTCCCCTTCATCTACACTGAATGAAGTGGATTTAACAAGTGACATCAATAAGGGATCATAGCTTTCACCTGGATTCACCTGGTCAGTCTATGTCATGGAAAGGTGTTCTTAATGTTTTGTATACTCAGTGTACGTGTGCTTATAATGCATTATGAAGAGAGTATTCATAGGAAGGGTTACCAAAGTTATCTGTCATTAGATCACTACTGTATGTCATCCAGAAAAAGAGACATCAATCATCATAATTACCTCTTTTTTGAACAGCAGGAACTAACAGCCACCACAGTCAGTAGAAGTATGACCAGAACAGCTGAACTTATCAGTCGGATTACATTGACCAGTATCACATCATGTGCAGTCTCTGAAATAGAGGCCAAATGTAGATGGATGCATCATCATTTAGACAGAACTTATTCTATCTAAGTGTGTCCATGTGGTCAATGACATCAACCCCCCACCATCTGCCACACCCTAAAACATCCCATAAGGACAAATCTTACTTCAATGGAAGTATAAAGTATATAATCAGCCAAAGTCAATGTTAACCAGAGGAGGCTGGTGGGGGGAGCTATAGGAAGACAGGCTCATTGTAATGGCTGGAATGGAATTTATGGAACGGGGAGTCAAACATGTGGTTTCCATATATTTGATGTGTTTGATACAGTTCCATTTATTCCATTTCAGACATTACAATGAGCCTGTCCTCCCTATAGGTCCTCCCACCAGCCTCCTCTGATGTTAACCCCCTAGGAGTCTGTTGACACCGATGCGTCATTCTAAGTAACACGATTTAAAGAATCCCCATCAAAATCTGTCAGTTTAAGCTAGAGATATCAGTTTTTTTGCATGGGCTGTCTCAATCCACCGCAACCGCCTATAGCCCTATTGGTACGGGACTAGTATGAACAGAAGTATGGAGGTAGTTTTGTGCCTACTCCAAAATGTGGTTAAATATGTGTAAAAAAACAAAAAATATTTCCCGAGCTTTCTTATATCTCCCCTAAATGTAGGACAGACACTTCAAAACCTTATTCCTTATGATTTATTATTTTAACAAATCTTTTTTTTTTTTATACCTAAAGGGTCCTAAAATAAAAAAATTAATACTAATAATCCATGGTATGACCCCCCCCTTTAGAATCTTTAGAATCAACCTACAAAAATGTATATTGAGACGAAATCTTAAATACATCAATCCCACATAACATGAATAGACAAATGAAAAACGGATAGCAAAAGGCCAAATAAATGAATTAACAACATTTTCCACAAATAAATCCTACCTTCGTAGACCTGGATAGCTACCAAATTCTTGCCTGATGAGAACACGTGACTGGGTATAAGTTTATCTCTGGTGTAGACACAGCTGTAGTTGCCTGAGTCTTCCTTTGTAACATCCTTCATGGTGAAAATGGTTTCATCTTCACCTTTCTCCAGAACCTTCATTTTCATCCCAAACTCCATTCTTGCAAATGTACACATGAACCTTGTCCCAGGATCTTTTGATGTCAGAGATGCTACACTTCAAATCTAAAGTATCTCCCTTTCCAACGTAAGACTTTGATCCAAAAAGCTTTGCGGGGTAGACAGCTACATCATTTGAGAGTGAAGGAGAGAATTAAGGATGATTAAACGTCTTTGTAATAATCATGTTTGGAATAAATCGGCAAATTAATTTAACTCTTTGCATTTTAGGATTAAAAATATGTCCTCTTACCTATTTCCTCAGAGATGGCCTGTACACCTGCTGTTACTGTGACTGTGATGAAATAATGGGATATTTACACAATAGGCAGTTTAAATAGAAATACATTGACTGCATACTGAGTACGTACTGTACGTATGGATCATTTTGAGACCATATGCTTACTCTAATCTGTATTTGTAAAGATACTCACATATCATAAGAAAGATGGAACCCATGATGTGACTTGCAGCCTTTTGTGATCTTCTAGGCCTATCTGACACTATAAAAGACTGAGGAGGAGGTAGGTCTCAGCATGTACAGTTTTTAAGTGTGAATATCCGGAAAACAATAGGGTTCTATTAGAAGCGTCTTTGACCATGATGAGAGGTTGCATCACAGAGCTTTCAATGACCCACTTCACCCTGTTTATATTAGGAAGGACACAGTCAAATGTCTTAGGTCATTTTATCTAGTAGTTACATAATAATTAACGAGTTGTTACTCATGTGTGATTCACCATAACAAGCACCGGTACTTAGGTATTACCTTTGAGTTCTCCCCAATAACCACCACACACCTTTCTGGTGAATACCAGGTAATACATTGAATGAGATGGCTGGACGTCATTACGACTGCTTTTATAACCTATTTGATTGTTTACACACACATACTGTATCAGATATCACACACATAGCAGTAGAAAATATATATTATAGGTTATTACAATGACTATTCATCTTTAAAGAGAGAACCTGTGCGTATTCATGTATTGTGGTAAATGAACATATATCCATGGTAAATGTTCACTAATGCAGCAGCTTTTAGGAAGCAGTGACTTTATTGAAACTGGACAATTTCTATGATACGATGGTCTGATTACAATACAACCCAAACATGTATTTGTTCAATCAATTCCTATGGATTTCTACTTTATCATCTTCTTTGACTTTCTAGTACACTGCCACCTTGATAACTGTATCAGTAAAGTTAGAGAGTAGAGGCTGTGGGATTCATATGTAGCGACTAATAGTGTAGGTTGGGTATCTCAAGTGGACATTTGTTTTAAACAACATTTGATCTTTCAGTCTGTTTTAGCTAGGGCTTTGTATGCTATGAGGAGTGACAGTGTTACATTAGATATTTTTGCAATGTGTAACACAGTCTTCCTATTAGCTTTTTTAATGTGGGGTTCCAAACTCCCCAGGCCTATGATACTGACTTAGAAAAAGCTACAACACATTTATAATGAGTAGAACCCTTACAAAAAAAGATTGCAGTTTTAAAACTGCAGTAAAAGTGCAGTAACTGCCGTTGACTGTGATATTTTGGACTCAGTAATTGCAGAATAACTGCAGTTACACTGCATAATTACTGCAGGAGAAAAAAAACAGTGTTATTTTGGATGCAATATTTGCAGCATACTGCAGTTATACTGCACTCTAACTGCAGTTATACTAGTTATACTGCACTATGACTGCAATCTTCTTACTTAAGGGAAACATTTTTATATTTTCAGTGAAGAGACAACGGTATCCAATAATGATACTGTCGAGAATTTATATCTCTAATTAATCAAACTTAATGCTTAATGCAAAAACAGGAGATAATTCACTTTCCATCCAGGTGATGGGTAAGGATATTTTTACTGTCTGGATATGTTATTGTTGTTGGACATATTGAACATATGGATACAATATACTTTCATATTTTTGATACAATATTTCAATGTGACTGCAAACACACCTTCATATTCCTCTCTTTTTCCACCTCATGCAGACCGGATTCTCCTTGCAGACATGGATAAGAGATAATAATGATATCACTTTCAGGCTCAAGCACTGTAAGAGAGGGAGAGGGATGTGGAGTTCCAATGTACTATTATTAGAGCCCCCAGAAAATAATAATAATAATGCCATTAGCAGACGCTTTTATCCAAAGCGACTTACAGTCATGTGTGCATACATTTTTACGTATGGGTGGTCCCGGGGATCGAACCCACTACCCTGGCGTTACAAGCACCATGCTCTACCAATTGAGCTACAGAGGACAACTTAAATAGAAATGACCAGTCACTCTTACCTCTGCAAGAATGGCACTGCTGTTCAGATGCAGCTGTTTGATGTTAACCGGATGGAGGCAACTTTTACGATTAAAAGTGTTATTAAGAATGACACAGGCAACTACAGCTGTGTGCTTGACCTGCAATCAAAACCCTTGAATATACAGACAGGAAATTATGGCAAATAATTCAGCCTTTCTTCAGTTAATGAATTTATAGCTTAAAACTTTTGGAAACACTTTTTATTCATAGTCACTATATGAAAGGAAAGGAGGTCAAGAGACAAAAAAATTGACAAGAAATGTGAATATCCATCTACTCTGTATTTCAGAGGCTGCACATGATATGAGTCTGGTCAATGTAATCCGACTGATAAATTCAGTTGTTGTGGTCATACTTCTTCTGACTGTAGTGGCTGCTAGTTACTACTGTCCAAATGTGGTGAGTTCAATGTCTTGAAATATGGGACACAGGGAACTTTGGTATAGTTTGGGGATTTTCATAAAAGTCAGGTAGTAAGTTTTAAGTTTCTCTGTTGGGGGTGTTATTTCTGATCGTAAGAGGCGTAAGAGGCCATTTGTATAGAAAACAACACCTGTCCGGATGTGGACCTATCAGTCACATTCTTATTTTTAGCCATGTGCTCTGTCTCACGCAGTATTTCACAGGCAATGCTGTTTACAGTGAAGCACTGAAGTTAAAAGGTATAATGATGAACACAGAAATATAAATAAGACCTGGGGTCTCTCCACACATAGCTTCCATCTACATGTAAAGTCACAATGCAGGATGTGGGCCTGACGTTTTCTGTGCTTTCTGTTCTCAGATGCAGCAACTGAAGGGCCTAAAGCAGAAGCCGTGTACCAGACCACACACATAGACAGGATGTTGTCAGTACATTTAATAATGGCAAGCTGCATTATCAAGCCATACATGTGAACTGTTGATCTTTCATTGTGCAAGCATACAATATATCTTGTCTACTCACTCCTTGCATGCTGTAGTTTAATGTAGTGAACATTACTGTTAGTCAAGTCCACATGTTCATTATGTTGATAACTGATACACTTAATATTCAATTTAATGTTTTACTCATGCACTAGTTGAGCTACTGAGCTACTGCAATGCTTTCAGTAAAGTTCAAATGATATCAGACGCCCAACTCCATCCTTATAACTCCATCCTCCATCCTCC
>NW_025534625.1:170000-172930 GCF_020615455.1 Coregonus clupeaformis | reverse complement strand
ATAACACATAGATGGAGGACAATCTATTCCTAGTATTGACTGGATAACATATAGATGGAGGACAATCTATTCCCAGTATTGACTGGATAACACATAGATGGAGGACAATCTATTCCTAGTATTGACTGGATAACACATAGATGGAGGACAATCTATTCCTAGTATTGACTGGATAACACATAGATGGAGGACAATCTATTCCTAGTATTGACTGGATAACACATAGATGGAGGACAATCTATTCCCAGTATTTACTGAATGTCTGTCTCTTACCAACTGAATACTGTTGTGAATGGAGTTTGGTCTTTTTAAATGGTGTACATTGTGAAATAAAGTAATCATGTTTTTTTCAATGATCTTGTTAACTGATGACCAACCAAGAGCATTGTGTATGACTACAACAGAAGAACCATATCTCCTCCTTAAAACAATTTTACATTTTAGTCATTTAGCAGATGCTCTTATCCAGAGCGACTTACAGGAGCAATTAGGGTTAAGTGCCTTGCTCAAGGGCACGTCGACAGATTTTTCACCTAGTCAGCTCGGGGATTAGAACCAGCGACCTTTCGGTTATTGGCACAACGCTCTTAACCACTAAGCTACCTGCCGCCCAATAATCCTTGCTGCTTTGTTCTGTGCAATCTGCAGCCTCCTAATTTCACTTGCTGATGCATTTCCCCAGACCACAGAACAGTAGTTCACCGGACTCCCAATGAATGCTTGGGTTGTTTGCTTAAGAATCTTTCCCGGTAAATACTTAACCATCCATGCATGCAGTTGTACTATTATTTTTTTACATTGATGAGTTATTTGAGACGACCATGATAAGCAGTTGTCCAGCTGCATCCCCAGTAGTTTGGTTTCTGAAACTTCCTCATACTTCCCCCCGTACATAATCGCATCCCATGCTGTGTTGGCCTTTTCCTGGTGGAACAGACCAACATAACCTTGGTTTTCTTGGTGTTCAAAAATAAGTTTGTTCCGGCAAACCCACTCCCTGATATTTCCCTGATATTTCCCATATCTACCTGTAGAGCTTGCTGTATGAATTGTAGTATCATCTGCAAATATAGTAGCTTGAGTTTCAGGTAAGGCATAATTATGGAAGGTGGTTGGTATATATTAAGCAAAGAAGTGGCCCAAGGCAGCTGCCCTGCGGTATTCCACAGTCTAAAGCATGAGGGGAAGAAAATGACCTATTGATATACAGTAGGTGGACTGTTTCCTGTCAGTTAGATATGACTGGAACCAGTTCAATGCTGCCTCCTTAAACCCACAATGCAATCATTTTGTCTAAATTATTTCATGATCCACTAAATCAAATGCTGCACTAAAATCTAAAACCTGCTCACAAACCTCACAAAATCACTCACAAACCTGCTGTTATCCATAGCACTGAGCCACTGGTCAGTCATGTCAACCAACGCAGTGGTAGTGGAATGGTTTTTGCGATAAGCATGCTGATTGGCTGTGATCAGATCATTCTTTTCCGTGTACTCCCATATTTGTCTAGTCACAATACCCTCCAAAATCTTACTGAGAGAAGGGAGTAGACTGATTGGTCGACTATTGGCAGGAGTAATGGGTTCTTTGCTGTCTTTCGGGATTGGACACAGTTTAGCATGCTTCCATACCTTTGGAAATGTCCCCTTTTCCAGTGACCAATTAAATGTGTATTTCAGTGGAGTCTGGGGAGCAGCGTAGCGAAGTAAAGCATTATCCATGAGATCTTAACCTGTAGATGTACCATTGGGTAATGACTTCAACAGGTTTAACACCTCCTATCATAACCT
This sequence comes from Coregonus clupeaformis, assembly GCF_020615455.1. Classification (NCBI taxonomy): domain Eukaryota; kingdom Metazoa; phylum Chordata; class Actinopteri; order Salmoniformes; family Salmonidae; genus Coregonus; species Coregonus clupeaformis. Next base: position 171,137 of record NW_025534625.1, on the reverse strand, counting down.
GTAGATGTTCCATTGGGTAATGACTTCAATAGGTTTAACACCTCCTATCATAACCTGAAGATGTACCATTGGGTAATGACTTCAACAGGTTTAACACCTCCTATCATAACCTGTAGATGTACCATTGGGTAATGACTTCAATAGGTTTAACACCTCCTATCATAACCTGAAGATGTACCATTGGGTAATGACTTCAACAGGTTTAACAACTCCTATCATAACCTGTAGATGTACCATTGGGTAATGACTTCAACAGGTTTAACACCTCCTATCATAACCTGTAGATGTACCATTGGGTAATGACTTCAATAGGTTTAACACCTCCTATCATAACCTGTAGATGTACCATTGGGTAATGACTTCAACATGTTTAACACCTCATTTCATAACCTGTAGATGTACCATTGGGTAATGACTTCAATAGGTTTAACACCTCCTATCATAACCTGCAGATGTACCATTGGGTAATGACTTCAACAGGTTTAACACCTCCTATCATAACCTGTAGATGTACCATTGGGTAATGACTTCAATAGGTTTAACACCTCCTATCATAACCTGTAGATGTACCATTGGGTAATGACCAACAGGTTTAACACCTCCTATCATAACCTGTAGATGTACCATTGGGTAATGACTTCAACAGGTTTAACACCTCCTATCATAACCTGTAGATGTACCATTGGGTAATGACTTCAATAGGTTTAACACCTCCTATCATAACCTGTAGATGTACCATTGGGTAATGACCAACAGGTTTAACACCTCCTATCATAACCTGCAGATGTACCATTGGGTAATGACTTCAACAGGTTTAACACCTCCTATCATAACCTGTAGATGTACCATTGGGTAATGACTTCAACAGGTTTAACACCTCCTATCATAACCTGTAGGTGTACCATTGGGTAATGACCAATAGGTTTAACACCTCCTATCATAACCTGTAGATGTACCATTGGGTAATGACTTCAACAGGTTTAACACCTCCTATCATAACCTGTAGATGTACCATTGGGTAATGACTTCAACAGGTTTAACACCTCCTATCATAACCTGTAGATGTACCATTGGGTAATGACCAATAGGTTTAACACCTCCTATCATAACCTGTAGATGTACCATTGGGTAATGACC